>NC_080417.1:96001751-96301751 GCF_029873635.1 Malania oleifera
GCTGCCTTTGTGATTTTTCTATGTGGATTTGTTTAACTTTTGCATGGACTCGAGATCACATGTTAATTGAAGATAATTCTTGAACGTTGGGAATCAGATTTGTGGTTTGTGAGAATATATTGAGGATCACTTGTTCACATGTTTAATGGTTTTTGGTGATTTGTGATGGTAACATAGTGACAAATTATTGGAAAGGAACACCAATTATCATATATTGGGGATTTTTAATACCATTCTTAAGTGTGGAGGAAATGTTTGCAAAATCATTATTGATGGAAGATTCTCTATGAATATGGTTTCTATAAATGGAATCACTCGTATGCAACTTCATCTGGTACATGTTTGTGAAAGATAATTGATTCCTATTCAAATGTGTGAATATTTTTTTAATGTTTGGTGTGATGTCATACATATGAATATTGGTCATGTACTCCTTGGTTCTCCTTGGTTGGATGATTTGGGTGTGACTTAAGGACATGAGAACACGTATGTCTTCCACTAGGATGGAAGAAAATCATTTTGAAGTCTGCTCTACCAACCAACCAAGGCAAAGAATGCGAGAACACATAAATCTATCTAAAATACAACTTCCAAACCTACTAGGTGAGCATAGCAGGGCCAAAGGAATCTTCCCCCAATCTGCAGTAAGGAATTTAAAGGATTGCATGTTAGAAGTAGCCTATGTATGCATTATTTGGCTCCAATCAATTTCCCCCAATCTTCTTCACTTATTCATGCATTACTTGGCTCCAATCATTTTTTTTTTATAAATGTATTTGGATGGATGAAGGTTTAGAATTAGACGAATATGGAAAATGTATTTATTGTGCATAGGAAGCTTTGTTACTCTTCGTACGAAGTGATTAATGATTAGGGGAATTTTTTACAAGATTTGTCCTGGTTAAAGTGCAAATAGGGACAACCATAAAAGAGGGATGATAAGCATTCTTATGGTATGACTTCAATGAATGTAGTCAAAATAAAACAATCATATTATGCCCTAAAGACAAACTACCTTTTACATACCTTCTAATGAGAGGAGTCACCCGCATCATTTGGACGGGATTGGCGCATCATTTGTTCGATCTGCACTTTCCAATTCTTCATGACTTGGATCTCTGCTTCCTAGTTCGACATCTTTTCTTTCAATCGCTAGTTCTCCGCTTCCATTATTTGCATTCGGATAACCATATCCTCTGCTTGAGCTTGGACGGCTCGCTGCTCTCGGTCAATCTCAGCATGAGACGTCACACTAAAAGAAGATGATGATGTTGGGGCAACGTATCCACTCCCAAAACCATTCAACCAGCCACCCGTTCGTTGCCCAAGCACCTGAGTGCAGATCTCATCATCCGTCATCGACTGACTGCCCTGTAGAACGGGTGCATCCCTCAGCTCAAGCATCTTTGCCTATTTTCAGTCATGAAAATGATGAAAATGAAGAAATAAGAATACAATTGACGTTTTGAATAAAATAATGAACTAAATAATCTTCTTGACTTACATGTTTCCTCTGTGCACCCTGGCACCACTGCCTCGATGGCCTCTGATGTGTTCTCTAATAAAGATCCGGCCTCAACTCCAGGTCGCCAGTGACGGGATCACGCTACATTATTATATAAAATTTCATTAATATTAATTCAGCGGTGTCAATATAAATAACACTTGTTAGGTAATGGTCAGATAATTTCGTAGCAATTACCTTTCGATGATTGACGAACAATTTCGAGCCACCGCAATGTATCGTATCTAGTTTGCTGCGATTCGTGGGATTTTTTTCCCAGATAGCCTACAAAATAGATATAATGACTTTTTATTAGTCACATAAATATGAAAAAGTAGTTATTGTAATTAATAGAAACACATCACCTGATAGTTAGGGTCGCGAAAATGGCGACACACCACCCACAAATCCTTTTGGGAGATCTTATCGTATGGGTGCGCTTCTGCCTCATCTCCCATCTCCCTAAAATGGTTGCACATTTTGCTGCAACAAGTCTTAAACTGAGAGCACAACTGCGTGTTCACCGCCTTTTTGACATGGTCTGCAGTGAAAATGTCCATATCAAACTCTTCCTGCATATGAAATATATATTGAATGTTAGAGAATATTTTGGGTAATATATTAAAAGTGAAAGAAATGTTTTAGGGTTACTTACCAAGATGCACTCATATAGAACCAAGCGCTGAGCCTCTGTCACCTTTGGTCAGGTGAAGCAGGTGATTGGAGCATATTGGCGACATATAATGCCAAGCTCCGATGACCAGGCTATGCACCAATCATCAAACGGGGCCGTAAAGCCTGGTGGAATGTTGATACGGATCCGCCACCCAGTCCTCTTCAGGTGCTTCTTTAGCACAACGTTCTTCGCTGCACCATGGCCTGAACTCATTGTCTGCGTTATAGAGGGTGATGTTGAAAGAAGAGTTAAAGAAAAATAAGATAATCATACACGTGAAATGACAATAAATATATTATTCTAAATCAAATACTCGTAACCTTACCAATGCTGCTTATTATGGTCAGAAACTCACCTTGGGCTTGATCCCCAACTGATGGATCCATGTTAGGTTAGGGTTCCGAGGGCTCAGATGGTGCTGCATCAGCATTGACGTGCTCAATCGCTCTCGAGGATGACCCATCATCATCACGGGATGATGTCGTGGATAGCCTAGATTGAAGTAAGCGACGACGACCTCCTAGTGCCATGTCTGCAAAATAATTCACAAGTAAATATAAGAAGATTGGATATTAGATGGATGCATAGTAAATATATTTTCACTTATTTTCACATTTCAAATACATGGTGACAATGTAACACGCTTAACCCCTTTACGTCCTCAATATCAGTATCATCCTCACTATGTAGAGTTTCTTCCTCTTCATTGTAGTACACAATTATAGTTTCATCTTCCCTATCAATTTCATCACTGTCGATGAAGTCAACGTGTACAGAGAGTTCAATTCTAATGTCAGCAGTTCCCACGTGTTCTGCCGTGGCACCAACCCTATTTAATTGTATAGGATTGGCTTCTTCCTCAGCAGCATTGATAGGAGAGTGCGTTACTACACTAATAGATGGCTGATTTTCTTGAAAAGCATCATCGCTAACACCCTTCTCCCCATCTGCGACCTTTGTAATATCATACAAACTTTGAGGAGGAATTTTTTGAGCCACATGCCATTCACCCTTTAATTTTGTGTCCTTAAGGTATAACACTTGTTCTCCCTGCGTCGCAAGCACAAAAGGGTCATTTTGATACCATGTTTTACTAAAATTGACACTAGTAAAGTAGGCATCTGTATTTATCCCACTTTTTTTATTGCTAATGTCCCACTAGGTACACTTAAAGATGTGGACAAGTCTGTTAGCTCCATAGTTAAGCTCTAGAATGTCATCCAACACACCAAAGTAGTCAATTTCCTCATCTCCTTTTGTGCCTAGCACCGCAACTCCACAATTTTGGGTTCTTTAATGTAGTTTGAGGGACTTCGTATGAAATCTTAAGTCGTTGACAATGCAACCGCTGTAGCGGTTAACTCATTATCGGGGCCACATGCCAACGCGTATAAATCTTTACTTGTTGTTGGTTCTTTATTATAATACATGACTTCCATCTATTAATTACAAAGGACTTTAGATGAGTAAACCGCCAATATTGAAAATGTACATTGTAGCGAACTCAGGCAGTAGTTGTTACTTACACGACACCCAAACCAATTGACAAATTCCTTCTTATGTCTTTCGTCAACATTCCTTTCATTTTGAGCCAAAAGTTCAGCTTTATGTTCACTATATGCAACAATAGTACATGTTAATGTTAACTAAGTATATATGCATATGTAAATACAATGCAAGGTAAAGAGTTTTGAACCACGTACTTGATATATGGGATAGTTTCATCACAATTATCTAGGACATAAAAATGGGCCTTTCGTAGGTTGTCCATCTCAATGAAATCATAAATCTGTGCACCGAACGGTTGAACATTTCCTCGAAATATAGAGCTCCTCGGTTCTTCATCTTCGGCATTAATAGCATGAACGTTTGCATTTCGCTCCTCATGAGTGAACCTTGTTTCAATATCATGTAGATACATTGACGAAAATGTAAGACATTCACTGTCAATGCATGCCTCAATGATTGAACCTTCCGATTATGCCTTATTGCACACATACCCCTTCAAAGTGGATAAAAATCTATGCATTTTACATAGCATTAGTGACTTGTACACACAAAAAAAAAAAAGAAGAGGAAATCATGTGAACATTGTAGGACTTATAATTTACCTCTCAATAGGATACATCCGACGATATTGGACCGGTCCTCCAATTACGGCCTCCATTGGTAAATGGACGGCTAGGTGGACCATCACATCAAAGAATGCTGGTGGAAATATTTTCTCTAACTTGCATAGTATGATCACAATGACCTCTGCTAACCGTTCAAGTACGTTTACTCTTAATTTCTTGGAATAGAACTGTCGAAGGAATATCACCAATTCAATCAGCACCAAGTGAACATCTTCAGTCAAGTGTCCACGAAGGAAAACGGGCAAAACCCATTGCAAAAGGACGTGACAGTCATGACTTTTCATTCCTAACATCTTCCCTTCCTTCGTGCTTATGCATCGAGTTATGTTCGATGAATATCCATCAGAGAACTTCACCGATTTCAACCATTTGAAGAAATTATTCTTCTCATCTTTTGAAAATATGTAACAGTCTGATAGCATGAGAAGTTTGTCCCCATCACGAATCAGATGCAACTTAAGTCGTATTCCCATATTTCTATATCCCGACGAGCATTTGCGTTGTCCTTTGTCTTCTCATTTATATCCAACAATGTACAAATGACATTCTTAAAAACTTTCTTCTCGATGTGCATGACATCCAAGTTGTGGAGTAGTGGAAGATCTTTCTAGTATGACAACTTGAAGAAGATGCTTCTTTTTGTCCAATTTAACTCCCACTCAGCACTTTTCCTTTTTCTACTACTAGGTGATTTCCTAAATTTCATATCTCTGATCAACCTGAGCTAGTTTAATATCTCTTCCCTACTTAATCGGTTTGGTTGTAACCTTCGTTCAGGTTTTCCATTAAAGCTTCTAACACCACGAGTCCTCCAAGGATGTCTAGGTCGTAAAAAACAACGATGACACATAAAACATAACTTATGTCCATGCTTTAAGGATAAGGACCTAGCATCCTTATTACACACTGGGCATGCTAAGTCACCTTTTGTGCTCCATCCCGACAGATTGTCGTAGGCGGGGAAATCATTAATTGTCCACAACAGCACAACATGCATCCGAAATGTTGTCCTGGTTTCCACATTAAGTGTCTCCACTCTTTTTTCCCATAGTTCTTTCAACTCATCAATTAATGGCCTTAAGTAAAAATTAATATCATTACCAAGTGCCCTTAGTCCGAGAATAAGCAGAGACATATAAATGAAGGGTTCTTTCATACATTGCCATGGCGGCAGATTGTATGGCATCATCATAACTGGCCACATGCTATACGGGTTGTTCATGTTACTGAAAGGATTGAACCCATCTGAAATAAGGCCAAGTTTGATGTTGCGAGGATCACTAGAAACCATGGATGCATTTTATCAAACTCTGCCCAAGCTTTCAAGTCTGTTGGATAGCTACGGGTGTTTTCCTCATGAAGATGTTTCTCGTTATGCCATCTCATATCTGCAGCAGTCTTTCTACACATGTACAATCATTGTAATCGTGGTATTAAAGGACAATATCACAAAACTTTTTAGGGGATCTTTTTACCCTTCTTCTGATTAGTTGTTCACCACATTCTGGACACTTATTTGCATTTTCATGTTCACCATAAAAGAGTGCACAATCATACCCACACGCATGTATTGTAGTGTAACCAAGACCTAATTCACGCATGTATGTCTTTGCTTCATTAAAGAAGTTTGGAAGTGTTTCACCATCAGGCAGTGCTGCTTTAATGAGGCTTAAATGCATGTTGAATGCGCTTTGAGATAACCCATGTATTGTCCTTGCATGAAGCAACTTTATTAGGAACTCTAATTTTGAGAACTTTGTATAGTTTGGATATAGGGGCACCCGTGCATCCCTCACAAGATTAGTAAATGGTTTAGCAAGTCGATTTAATGCACTAAGATCGCAAGGTATGGTACCTACACTACAAAAAAAAAACCGTCACTAATAGTGTTGTATTAGTGACGGTTTTTAAGAACCTTCACTAATAGTGTAAGCATTAGTGAAAGATTAAATTCGTCACTAAAAGTCACTTATTAGTGATGATTAACAAACCGTCACTACTAATATTTATGAATATATTAAAAAAAAAATTAGTTAAGGGTATTAGTGACGGATCTCCCAATCCGTCACTAATAATGGCGTATTAATGACGGTTTTGAAACCGACACTACTAGTGTTTTTATTTAAAAAAATAAAAAAAAAATTAAGTTAAGGGTATTAGTGACTGATTGGGAGATTCGTCACTAATAAGAAGTTATTAGTGACGGTTTTGAAACCGTCACTACTAGTATTTTTATTTAAAAAATATAAAAAAATTTTAGTTAAGGGTATTAGTAACTGATTGGGAGATCCATCACTAATAAGAGGATATTAGTGACGATTTTGAAACCGTCACTACTAGTTTTTTTATTTAAAAAATATAAAATAAATTTAGTTAAGGGTATTAGTGACGGTTTGGGAGAACCGTAACTAATAATAGGGTATCAGTGATGGCTTTGAAACCGTCACTAATATTTCTTTTATTTAAAAAATATAAAATAAATTAGTTTAGGGTATTAGTAACGGATTTGATAACCATCACAAATAAAAAAAATTTAAGTTCCGAATATTAGTGACAAATTTGTAAATTCGTCACTATTGGACCCTTATTAGTGACAAATCGACAACCGTCACTAACACTTCCTGTTTTAAAAAAATAAAAAATTTTAGGTTCATAGTATTAGTGGCGAATTTATGAATTTGTCACTATTTGTCCCTTATTAGTGATGGATTTGAGAACCGTCACTAATAATTCCTTTTTTTAAAACAAATAAAAAAAAATTTAATTTAGAGTATTAGTGACGATGTCGTAATTTCGTCACTAATAAGGGACCAATAGTGACAAATTTTTTGATTCATCACTAATACTTCCTTTTTAAAAAAAAAATAAAAAAATTTAAGTTCAGAATATTAGTGACGAATTTATAAATTCGTCACCATTGGTCCCTTATTAGTAACGAACTTCTATATTCGTCACTACTAGGCCATTATTAGTGACGAATTTTGGACTGTCACTAATGCTTTATTATTTATAAAAAAAAAATAGACGGAGAGTAGTAGTGACGGTTTTGAAACCGTCACAAATGCCCAAAAACCCTTATTCCTTTTTGCGGGATATTTTCCCACGCTGTTTTCCCCTCCTTCCCTAACTAGCCTCTTCCCCCCTGTCTGCTCCCGCGAACCTCTCTAGCTCCTAGTCTCTCGCTGCTCTCGGTTGCAAGCCACTGCCTTCCCACAATTTCCCTCCTACTCCATCTCCTCCTCTTCCCCTCCTGCTCTCGTGATCCTCTCCCCCAGTCTCCCGCTGCTCTCGGCCGCAAGCCACCGCTTTCCCTCCTGCTCCAGCTCCTCCTCTTCCCCTCTTGCTCCCACGATCCTCTCTCCCAGTCTCCCCCTGCTCTCAGCCACAAGCCACCACCTGCGAGTCGTCGTAGGCCGTCGCACGATTCCCCTCTACTGCAAGTGACCGTCTGCGAGTGGCTAGAGGTCATCGCCCGATTCCCTTCCATCACAAGTTGTCGCCTGACTCCCCTCCGTCGCAAACTAGTGCCTATGAGCCGCAAGCCACCGCCAGCAAGTTGTTGGAGTCTATTGCTCTTCTCTGTAAGCTTTTCTTTCTTTGTATCTGTGCATTTGTCAATTTCTGGATTTTTATCAATTTTTGGAGTTTATATCATCAAATGTATATAGATAAATCATTTTATGCCATGTGTTTAGGTCCTAAATTTATATTTTCATAAGCTTAGATAAAGTTAATATTACATATTTTATGTTATATTTTAATTGAATTCACACAACAAATTCAAAATTAAAAATTTAAGGAATTCATTATTTGTTGGTCTTAATTATTTGTTTATTGCTTGCAAGTAGGAGCCTAAGGTCATGTATGAGCTTGTTGTAGGGATTGATAATTATCATTAAAAAGGGTCTTATAGTTGTAAGTTGTTGCCTACAAGTAGGGTCTAATGCAATTAACAATATGTTCCTTTTGTGTATGCACTTGTTAAGGGTAAAACCACGCAGACTTTGACTTGGTTCTTGATATTATTTAGGTGATGCTTCAAGTAAGAAGAAAAATTAAATTGTAGTATTTAATTAAATACAATCACCTACCACCAAAGCTAACTCTCATTCAGGTATCTTTGGGCATGCTATTATTTTATTGAGTAATTCCAAGAATTATGAGAATAGATGAGAGATTTTGGCTTAAATAGTTTAAATACTCTTCCTTCCAAATTAAGGGGAAATGGACTGTAATGTTTAGGGGCAGGCCAACTCAACCTTATCTCTAGAACATATGTGTACCTTGAGAAAAAAATGTATAAATTCAAAGAAACAAGTAATTGTGCGTGTTGGAGCTTAAGTTCTAACACCACCAACTCAAACCATTGTTCAATAGGAATATCATTGAAGAGTCATTGTCAAGCCCTATAACATCAATGTAGAACACATAGATCACTTGCGGACATTCAAGGCACTAATGGTTCCATGAATCCCCAAAAAAAATTACATACATAACATGCTACAACCTTGAAGAAATCTGTCAAATATAGAGTTCTAGCCTAAAGGCATCCTTGGTATGTTATTTTCACGCAATTCAATGCTTTGTCTATTAACCTTTTTATTAGCAATTAGAGGTTGTGAAAAACTCCACTAGCTTTGTGGAAATTAGGGGAAAATAAGTAAAAGGAGTATGTTACATGTTCCAATTTTAAGGTGTGTGAAGTCCTAAACTTTGGCCATGGTGGCCATTACAACACTAAAAACATGTTGTGACCATCTAATTTAGCTTCTCTCTCTCTCTGAAAAAAAAAAAAAAAACTCCCAAAGTCAATGTTTAAGCTTTTGGGGCCTAAAAATGATCATTGCAACATTAAGGAGACAATGCAAACCAAACCTTAAATGCCCCTTGCACACTTAAATTTCAAGTCAAAATATATGGACTAGAAAATTAAATAACAACTCACTTTATCAAATCTGAGAATGGGATTACACTCTAAAGATTTCTTTGTAGAAAAGTATCTTTTGATCCTTTTCTTGTTAAAAAAATCTAGAAAGTACTTTATCAATGGTCAAGCCAATTTGCTTAATTGGGTTAGTGTCGTAACAAGATATTGTTGGGAGAGGTAGTATGAGTATACAAAAAAGTAGCTTTAGTAGATAATGTTGCTACTCCCTTTATCAAAAAACTTTTGTAACAGCACTTATACATATTATGAAGATGGGTATAAGACATATAAGTGATTGGCTTTAGTGCAAATAAGAAATTTTTAGTTGTATGCCATCAAAGCCAATTAGCTCCATAACACTTTTTTTTCTTGTATTTTCCCACATTATAATTAATAAAGGCAAGTTAATTACTCATTCCAAATAAATATCATATTTATTACATGAATAAGTCCTTAAAATCTACCTTGAGAATATAAGTTTTCGAAATGATCGACAATATGATACTTCTCAACACTTAATTTCTAAAGTATTCTTTGCCATTGGATTGTGAATTAAGCGTTGAAAATCTAGAAAGACTTGAGTATGTCCTATCTGTCTTATAGGGTTACTTGTTAGAGAGTACGGTAAGCACAATCACATTAAGCATATATAAATTTAGTTACATTGCCTGCCAATTATATATTCTCTTTAATAGTTATATGAGCAATCATTAAACTTTAGTATTTTTTTTTTTTGGGTATTTAAGCTTCTCACACATTTCGATTATATGATCAATGCGTTATTTGAGATTGCCCTTCCAATGAAATTGGTTGAATTTCCAAGGTTCATATCTCAAATATCCCTTGTTGATACACATTGTCAATGGCCTAGAGCGCAAGAGAGACCTTTAAAGGGACCATCGTATTAAGATTATACTGTGTTTCTGTTATCATGTCTTACAATTATTGAACACATCATGGAGCAACCAAAGTGAAAGGATCCTCGTGAGAAGATTTTGGGACATCCATGAGAAGCATTTGAAACATCCTTCTTTTCCTTCAGTTGGACTAATATGCTAGGAATAAATTTCTATGGGTACATAGGGTCCTAGTTTGATTTGTTCATAAGCAATGCAATTATATGATCTTTGTTTTTGACTTGGTCAAAATAATGATCTTTCTTTCCATTTCTACTATCCTATCTTTTTTAAGTAGCACAACTAATCACCATAACAAGCATGACGTGAGCTAGTGGGTGGGTATTAATCCAAATGTATAGGATCTCCTCCCTTTATCCAACACACACAATTACTTTTATTTCATGTTTCACATTGTATTTAATTGTAGTATTTTGCTTCAAGGTGATGGAATAATGCTATTTTATTGTGTTTAGGTCTATTGCTTGTGAAATTCTACTATTCCTCTATTTATATTTATATTTCTTGTGCAATTCTACTAGTTTTTAGTATTTTGGCATTTCACTTTGGTGTGATATTCCCTTTTTGGATTTAGTAAAAATGAAAGCTATTCTCCATTCTAACTATTTTATATCGAAAATCCTTAAAAAAGGAAACGAGTTTACACCACTTTGAAAAAAATGTCATTTTAAGTCATCCATTGCATTAAATAAAATTGATCGTCCTTACACATATTATTAAAAAACAAATGCGTACATGAAATGCATAGACAAGTCTTATATTCCTCAAAACCAAAGCTTGAAATCGTAACCCCTTGCATGTTTTTTTTTTTTTTTTTTTTTTCAACTTCATGTATTCATTGAAGCTTAGACCCATCCAAGAATGGTTACTATACATTCATTCCTAATCGTACATGTAAGACAAATCAATTGTTATATTTCAATTGATTATTAGTCATACTATGTTGACTAATAATCACTTGAACATGTTAATTATTTGTTTCACTTACGATTAGTAATGTTTGTATTTCAACTATTCTTGGATTGTCCAATGAGGTCAGTTCAGGAAGTTGTATTTACATTGTTGTCATCGTTTACACTTTGTCAATTGTCATTATATATTTCGAGCCCGTCTCTACTTGTGTTCTTTGGGTGCATAATGGGGTTTTGTGACAATTTTTTAGTGATGGAAAACTAGAAAAATTTTCACTTCCCCCATCTCGTGTACTTTGAGAGCCATGGAGAGATGGTGTGGAAATTTATAATGACTACGACGAAGGAATTTGAGCGATTAATCGCAATGTAAATGCAACATTCCTGAATGGGATAGAATCTGTACCCTTTAGAGTATGATGGCTGATTATAGGATTCACGATGCGTGCATGATAAACATTATGAGAATATAATGAACACCATTTACTTGAACATATTATAGGGTAATTAATGAACATGGATAAGAGTTGGATGGACGTTCGGGATAGGTTTTTGCCAGAATACGTGAAAGGGGTACATGATTTCATAGAGTTTGCATGTCCTCGTGCAAACAAAGCTAGTAAAATAAGGTGCCCTTGTAAAAAATGCCAAAACATAACATTCAAACACATTGATCTGGTCCATTCACATTTGTTAGACTTTGGAATGGAGAAAAGGTACACAAGGTACACAAGATGGGTGTTCCACAGTGAAGATTACGTAGTTCAGAGCGATAATGTGATGATGAAGATGAGGGGGCAAATATAGTAGGTGGTGATACACATTTGGAAGGGTTAATCGAAATGTTAGGTGACTTACAAAGGGGGATTGCAGTGGATACGGGTGATGTCAGTGTGTCGCATACTGGTGATGAAACTACTTCAGCGAGTACCAGACCTTGCAATCCTACTACGTTGAATCGACGATAAACCATTTACTAATATCATGAGGGATGCACGGGTGCCCCTATATCCAAATTGTAAAAAGTTCTCAAAATTAGAGTTTGTGATAAAGTTGCTTCATGCAATGACAATGCACGGGTTATCTCATAGCACATTCAACATGCATTTAAGCCTCATTAAGGCAGCATTGCCTGATGGTGAAACACTTCCCAAGTCTTTTTATGAGGCGAAGACATACACACGTGAATTGGGTCTCAGTTACACTCTAATACATGCGTGTAGGTATGATTGTGCACTCTTTTATGGTGAACATGAAAATGCGAACGAGTGCTCAGAATGTGGTGAACCGAGGTATACAACTAATCAGAAGGAGGGTAAAAAGATCCCCAAAAAAGTTTTGCGATATTGTCCATTAATCCCGCGGCTGCAACGATTGTATATGTGCAAAAAGACTACTATAGATATGAGATGGCATCAAAAGAAACGTCTTCAATATGGAAACACAATTAGCCATCCAGCGGACTCCGAAGCTTGGGCCGAATTTGATAAAATGCGTCTATGGTTTGCTAGTGATCCTCGCAACATCAGACTTGGCCTTGCTTCATATGGGTTCAATCCTTTCAGTAACATGACCAACCCATATAGCATGTGGCCAATTATGATGATGCCATACAATATGCCGCCATGGTGATGTATGAAAGAACCTTTCATTTATATGTCTCTGCTGATTCCTGGATCGAGAGCACCTGATAGTGATATTGATGTTTACCTGCGTCCGTTAATTGACGAGTTGAAAAAATTATGGGAAAAAGGAGTGGAGACATTCGATGTGGAAACCAGTACAACATTTTGGATGCATGCTGCAATCTTGTGGACAATTAATGATTTCCCCACATACGGCAACCTATTAGGTTGGAGCACAAAATGTTACTTATCATGCCCAATATGTAATAAGGATGTTGGGTCCTTATCCTTGAAGCATGGATGCAAGTTATGCTTTATGTGTCATCGCTGTTTTCTATGAACTGGACATCCTTGGAGGACTCGTGGCTTCAAAAGCTTCAATGGAAAACTTGAACGAAGGTTGCCACCAAAACGGTTAAGTGGGGAAAAGATATTAAACCAGCTAAGGTTGATCGGAGATGTGAAATTTGGGAAACCACTGACTAGTAGAAAAAGAAAACGTGATGAGTGGGAGTTGAATTGGACAAAGAGAAGCATCTTCTTTGAGTTGCCATACTGGAAAGATCTTCTACTACACCACAACTTGGATGTCATGCACATCGAAAAGAACATTTGTGAGAATGTCATTGGTACATTGCTTGATATAAATGGGAAGACAAAGGACACCGCAAATGCTCGCTGAGATATGGAAGATATGGGAATACAACCTGAGCTGCACCTATTTCATGATGGGGACAAAATTCTCATGCCATCAGTTACACATTTCGAAGGATGAGAAGAATAAATTCTTCAAATGGTTGAAATAAGTGAAGTTCCCCAATGGATATGCATCGAACATAGCTCGATGCATAAACATGAAGGAAGGGAAGATCCTAGGAATGAAAAGTCATGTCTTTCACGTCCTTCTACAACGAGTTCTACCCGTTTTCCTTCGTGGAAACTTGAATGAAGATGTTTGCTCGGTGCTGATTGAGTTGGGATTCTTTTTTCGGAAGTTGTGCTAAAAAAAATTGAGCGTAAACATACTTGAACGGTTAGAGGATGACATCATGATCATACTATGCAAGCTGGAGAAAACTTTTCTGCCAGCATTCTTCAATGTGATGGTCCACCTAGCTGTCCATTTATCAAGGAAGGCCATAATTGGAGGACCAGTTCAATATTGTTGGATGTATCCTATTGAGAGGTAAAGTATAAAATCCTTGTATAATTGTCACGTGATTTCCTTGTTTTTATTTATTTTCTTTATTTTGTCTATAAGTTTATAATGCTATGTAAAATGCATAGGTTCTTATCCATTTTGAAGGGGTACGTGCGCAATAAGGCACGCCTGAAAGGTTCAATCATTGAGGCGTACATTGACAGTGAATGTATTGCATTTTGCTCAATGTATTTACATGATATTGACACAATGTTCACTCATGATGAGCGAAATGTAGACATTCATGCTATTAATGCCGAAGATGAAGAACCCCGGAGCTCTATATTTTGAGAAAATGTTCGGCCTCTCGGTGCACGAGTTCACAATTTCATTGATATGGATGACCTAGAAAAGGCTCATTTTTACGTCCTCAATAATTGTGATGAAACTGTTCCATATATCGAGTACGTGGTCCCAAACTCCTTACTTTGCATTGTATTTACATATGCATAATTATATACTTACTTGACATTAACATGTACTACTATTGCATATAGTGAACATAAAGTTGAACTCCTGGCCCAAAATGAACGAAATGTTGACAAAAGACATAAGAAGGAATTTATCAATTGGTTTGGGAGTCATGTAAGTAACAAAAACTTCTTGAGTGAGAAGCAATGTATGTTTTCATTATTGACGGTTTATTCTTCTAAACTCTTGTTTGTTTAATAGATGAAAGTCATGTATTACAATAACGAACCAACGACAAGTAAAGATTTGTACGTGTTGGCATATGGCCCCGATCAACAAGTTAACCGCTACAGTGGTTGCATTGTCAATGGGTTACGATTTCATACAAAGTCCCTCGAACTACATACAAGAACCCAAAATTGTGGGGTTGCGGTGCTAGGCATAGAATGAGATGAAGAAATTGACTATTTTGGGGTGCTGGATGACATTATAAAGCTTGGCTATGGAGCAAATAGAGTCGTCCACCTGTTCAAGTGTACTTGGTGGGACATCGGCAATAAAAAGATTGGGATAAACACCGATGCCTACTTCACCAGTGTTAATTTTAGCAAGACTTGTTATCAAAATGACCCTTTCGCGCTTGTGACGCAGGAAGAACAAGTGTTTTACCTTAAAGACACCAAGTTGAAGGGTGAATGGCATGTGGCCCTAAAGATTCCTCCTTGAAGTTTGTACGCTATTGCAAAAGTTACAGATAATGAGGTGAGTGCCAGTGAGACTATATTCTAAGAAGATGAGCCATCTGTCTGTCTAGCAATGCAATTTGCTGCAGATGTTGTCAAAGAAGGCGCCAATCCTATACCATTGCAAAGGGATGGTGGCACGGAAAAACACGTAGGAATTGCTGACATTACAATTGAACCTTCTGTAGACATTAACTTCATTGATGATGAGGAAACTAATGGGGAAGATGAAACAGGGGTCGAGTACTGTAGTGAAGAGGAAGACACTTTAGAAAGTGAGGATGATACCGATATTGAGGATGTATAGGGGGTAAGCATGTTATTTTTGTCACTATGTATCTAATATGTGTAAATAACTTAAAAATTGATGTATGTTGCATCCATCTCATATTCGTATTTCTTATATTTACTTGTCTATTAATTGTAGATATGGAACCAGTAGGCCGACGTTGAAGAAATCCTTTCAAGCACACGAGTACATCGCATGAGGATGATCCGACATCTTCTAGGTCGGCGGACCCCGTCGGTCCTGATGTGGCGGCACCATTGTGTGAGCCATCGACACCTCGGCTAGACATGGATACCACTTATGCAACTGACACGTAGAGTGAGTTACCGACTGTGATAAGCAGTGTTGGTATGGATACAATTACTTTATTTACATGTCAATTGTTGATGATAGTTATTCACGTATATGATTATAATGTTATTCTTAAATTAACTCTACTTTCAGCATCTACGTCGACGATCAAGTTAGGTCGTGGTGCAGCGAAGAACATGTCGCTGAAGAAGCACCTAGATAGGACAAAAGAGCGGATTTGGATTGACATTCCTCCAAGATACACCACCCTGCTAAACGATTGGTGCACCGCGTGGACGAGGGAGCTCGTCATTATATACCGACAGTATGCTCCAGTCACCACATTCAGTTGGCCGTAGGTGACTCAGGAGCAGTGCATGGTTCTTTACATGCACATTTTGGTAAGTTCCCAAACCCTATAAAGTTGTTTTTAATTTAAATATTTTTTTACTTTTGATATACTAGCCAGTTAACAACTGTCTAACATTGTAATAGCATTACCTATATATGTAAGAGGAGTTTGATATAGACATCCTCATGGATGACCATGTGAGGAGGGTGATCGATGTCTAATTGTGTAATAAATTTAAGAGCTATCGCTCAAAAATGCGCTCCCATTTTCGAGCAATAGGAGATGAAGCACAAGCACGGTCGTACGATAAGATATCCTAAGAGGATTAGGAGGTGGTGTGTTGCCATTTCCGCGACCCATGCTATCAGGTGATGTGTTTGTATTATAATCACCAATTTTTCATAATGATGTCATTAATAAGTCATCATTACATCTTCCTTGTAGGCTATATGTGAAACAAATGCTATGAACCGCAGCAAACTCCCTACGATGCATTGCGGTGGATCGAGGCTATTCATAAATCATCGCTAGGTAATTACTGTATATAAAATTATCTAACCATTACATGACATAATACTAATGATGTCTTATATGATAATGTAGCATGATCCTGAGACTGGCGCAGAGGAGCCGCTGCCGGACCTGTATCAAAGAACACACCAACGGCGATCAGGGGAGTGGTGCGAGGATGCGTAGGACAGACATGTAAGCGAAGCAAAAGATTTAGTCTATTACTTTATTCAAAACATCAAAGTTGTAGTCTTACTTATTCCTTTTTATCATTTTCATGATTGAAATTAGGCACGGATGGTCGAGCTAAGAGATGCACCTGTTTTAGAGGGGAGTCAGCACATAATAGATTTCAAGATCACTTCCCAGGTGCTTAGGCAACGAGCAGGGGGCTGGGTGAAAGGTCTTGGAAGTGGATACATCGCCCCAACAGCATCATCATCCATGGGTGCGGTGGCTCGTGCAGAGATGGAACAACTACGTGAGAGGCCGAGTATGATAAGCACGAGATGGCTCGACGGATGCAGATGATGGAAATGGAGAATGTGCAATTGAGAATGGAGGTCTCCAGCTTTCGAGCCCAAATGCAAACCATGATGGATAGGCAAATGTAGTTAGAGGAAAGGATACCCCAATCTGGACTAGATGATGTGGGAGGCTCATTTGATTAATTATAAGGTATTATGATCACAAATTGAGTTTCATGTTAAAATATGTTTTTATACTTATATGGGTATAGATCTTACATTATACGAGAGGAGTGAATCAGATGATTCAGAGGCATGTTATTTTGTATATAGTACGATAGTGGCAAAGCAGATTCATGTCTTATGTGGGTGAGATTGACATGAGATGTGCTCTTATCATGCTCTATCTGGGTCTCACATCAATGTTTCAAGATATGTTTAGGTCATTTAAAAGCTTTTTAATTAGCATATTATCAAATGACTCGAGATAACCATTTTTTTTTTTATATTCTGAATTTAAGATTACATGTATTACTGTCATGAATATGTTACATGATTGCATGCTAGTTTAGAATGCCTCCAGAATGGTGGATGTAGTTGATGTGTATTGCATGTTGGTAGTGGATATAGGTTCTCATGTGCCTTCAACTTCTTTGTTAACTCTACGAGTCCAATCCGTTTTTGATAATGACAAATCACTTGGTATTTAATCTGTGTATGGAGTTTGTGACCAGGAACTACAGGAACTATATTAAGCATGCACAGAAAGATAACGAGTCATGGAAGCCTTCAAGTAAAGCTAACAAATCTTGGCAAGATCCATGGAAATCAAAGAGTACAAGAATCAAGATGCAAGACGAAAAGTTCAAGAACATCTTGGGAATGGGTATTTAGAACTCATGTACTTACATTTTCATATGATTTAATTTGAAGCTCATCGTAACTTAGAATGATTTTAGAATTCATGCATTTCATGTATATCATTAGGGAACCTTCATGGACTTAAAAATGTTTTTGAAATCATGGAAAATATTTTTTATAAAAGGCACAAGAAAAAGAGCAAAGCATTTTTTAAAAATTAGAAAAAGGAAATAAAAAATGGACTTCGGTAGCCTGAACTTCACCTCAGTAGCCTGAAGAATTTCTTCGGTTGCCTGAAGATTAAGTTTGGTAGCCTGAAGAATTAAAAGGGAAAACAGAACCTGGCAAAGGTACTTCAGTCGCCTGACCCTGAAACCTCTGGTGCCTAAAGTTGTCACTTCAAGAGCCTGAGCCCCACTTCGGTTGCCTAAAGTGGCGGGAAAGTTTAAAATTCAGATTTTTATTAATAGAACTCGCGACCTTTTTCTTTGATCCAACGGTTGAGATCAATCCTAAGGGTAAGACACTATAAATACTAAATATCTAAACCCTAGAACGATGCTAAGACACACAAGAAGAGAAGAATACATATTATTGAAAGAATATTGAGAAACTTGCTCTCATTGCTATACGATTGCCTACACTTCAACTTCTACTCATCGAGCTTGGGCAAATCAATTTAGAATCTCAAAGGGATCTTTCTTATACATCTTGATTGTCAACTTGGTATTGAGGTTTGATCATTCAAGTTATTATTTTCAAGAACTTCTCATCTCATCCCATTACGTGCTCTTGACTATCATTAGAAAATTTTTGATCTTGAGCGAGCATATTCGTATAAAAATTGAAAAAGTTTATTTAACTTGGTTGATTGATTTTTGATTCTAGAGTATATATAGATATATACATATAGTGTTCATAGAGCTTATTATTGAAAAATCTATTTTTGATTAAGTATTAAAAGGTTGATCTTGGACATGCATATACATATACATATTTATTTTTAAACAAGATCATTACTTGATTAAGATTGCGTGATTGATTGAATGGTTTGATTCAAGTGTGTATTAAGTTAAAAGATTCATATTTTAGATATTTTAAAACACTTGAATAAATATCCTTGGTATTCATAAATATTTATCTTACTGAAGGATATTTTATTTTGAAAACCTTATACTCAGTATTTTGATCTTTGAATTACATATCATATATCTATTTACATATTACAAAGATCAGGGTTGTGTTTAAATATTTCGAAAGAAAGCTTTTTGATATATATTGATAAAATATCCAAGATAAGGCTTTTAACTAGTTCACTTCAAACATACTTGTGCATTTATGCAATGTGAACCAAGAACCCTAGTTGACTCCAAAACATTTTAAATATATCATTACTTGGGAGTTTTGGTTAAAGAGAGAAATTGTGTATTGAAGCATTTCATACATAAATGATTGTATTGTTTCCATACATTCTGAGCTTCGAGTTCTATCGTATAATTATGTACTAGGATTTTGAATTGTACTCACCAGCTTTTGTTAGAAGCAACATTGAGTGTTTGCAGATTTGAGCCTAAATTGTAAACACGGTTCGGGTTGTGAATTAGGTGTGAGGAGGAAGCTGTACCTCTTGTAAGCAGTGGATTAGGAGGAAGCTATACTTCTTGTAAACAGCGGATTAGGAGGGAGTTATACCTCTTGTAAGCAGCGGATTGTAAGGGAAGCTCCGTCCCAATTTAAGGAATAGGGATTATAGTGGAATCTTTAAGTGGGTTGCCCAAGGCGAGGATGTAGGCCGGGTTGGTTGAACCTCGTAAAATCATGGTTGCATTCTCTCTTCCCTTATCATTTTTATTTTCCACATCGTATTTCAATTTCCTGGTTAGTTGTGTATGTTGAATAACTTTACATGCATTTAATTAGGTAAAAGGGAATTCATTGATTTAGTAATTCAAATCAACATCAAAGTCCAGCCATTAATTAGTTAAAAATAGAAATAGGGATTGATTGGTAAATAAGTTTCAAAGAATTTTTTAAAATACTCAATTCACCCCCCTCTTGGGATTACACCTAAATCAACAATTGGTATCAGAGCGGGTGTACATAGACGTAATTGTTAATTTGTAAAAAGATCCCGATGGATTATTTTGGTGTATCCCCAATTGGCGTGGAACAAATTTCTGCAAGACCTCCAATGTTTTATGGTGTAAATTTCACTGAGTGGAAAATGAGAATGACTATTTTTGTAAAATCCATGGATTGGAGAACTTGGAGAGTAATTGATCAAGGGAACCTAGTTCCTATGAAAATTATTAATAATGTTGAAATCCCTAAATCTGAATATGAGTTGAATGAGAATGACATGAAATTAAAGCAAATAAATTTTGGTGCTCTGAACATTCTATTGCTTGGTTTACATACTAATGTTTTTCATGAAATCAAGTCATGTCAAAGTGCTAAGGAGATATGGGAAGAACTCGATAGGAGATTTGGAGAGACCAAAGGAAAGAAGACCTCTACTTGGGAAGATCCATACTCAAATGATAAGGTAGTAGAAAACTGTGGCCTTCTTGCATTAGTTGATGAAGAGGTACACTCTACTCACTCTACTTCTCATTCAAATTCTCAAAATGATTCATGCAATGATTGTGATACATCTTGTGATCCTTCTAGTAGTGAATATTATGATGAATCTGATAATGATAACATGCCATCTTATGAGGAATTACAAAAGGGACTTGTTAAGGCTCTTAAAATGTTAACAAAGATGTCAAAAAAGAAAATAATGTTGGAAAGTGAAAATAAAGACTTAGCAAAACATTTAGAAGATTTTTGAGAGTCTCATACTTCTTGGGAAAAAGAAAATACTGACAAGGATTTAGAAATTAAGAGATTAGTAATCAAGAATGAGGCATTACTGAAGGATTTAAAATCAAAAAGTTGTGTTGAAAAAGAAAAGGACTTGAAAATATTGAAATTAGAAAACAAGAATGATATGATGGCAAAAGAGCTGAAAGAGTTAAGATCCAAGATTTTGAGTGATAATGCAAAAGATCTTAAAATCTCTGAACTTGAATGCAAAGCAAACAAAGTTACCAATGAATTGGTAAAGTTACAAGATGTTTGCAAAGGCTTAAGGAATTTAAAAATCCAAGACCTAGAAAGAAAGATAGAGGATCAAGCTAAGATCATCCACACATTTACTAAGGGAAAAGAAAATTTTGACAAGCTCTTAGGTTCTCAAAAGATAACCTTAGACAAAGAAGCTATAGGTTACAATGGAATTTAAAATAGGAGAAGAAAGAAACTATACATGGGGTATTTTGTTAAAGTGTCAAAATTCTATGCTTGTACCTCCGCCGGTCCGTATGCACACACCACCTGCATATTATGTAAAAATAAAGGACACATTAAATTTGATTGTCCATCTAAAAGGAAAGGTGTGATGCTCAAATAGGTTTGGCGAATCAAAGAAAAATGAGTACCAAACAAACCCCAAAAACTCCTCTTTAGACTTTAGGATTGAGATCTTAGTGAAATCAGCCACATAACCAAAAGAGGATCATAATGACTAATAGGCTTGGGGAATAATATATGCTTGAAATGTAAAATCTTAGTATGTGTATTTAATACATTATTATTATACTAAGAATCCTACAAGAAACTTGAGTTAATATGATTCTTTTTAAGCAATATATCCAATCTAACTACCTAATGCTTTTATATTGTAATGATTGGGTAAAATGTTGAAATATTGAATAGCATGCTAATCTTGATGTATTCAAAGTGAAGGTTATGATATTAATTGTTAAAATATTGTGAACCTAATATCCTTGCAATGAGCTAGTAACAAAAATCATATCATTGAAGAATTAATCCTCTTCCAAATAAGGTAGAGCATTGCCGTTTAACGAATAATTCTTAGTGCTTAACACATGCTTAAATATTAAAATCCTAAGTTAAGCAGATCATGTCCATTGCATAAGACTGAGTCTTAGGAATAAATCATATATTAAAAATCATCTAATCCTAAACTCATTCTTGGAGCTTCAAATGGTTAAGTCAGTCATCACTCTAGCCACAAGCACTAATAATCATAAACTCTATATCTTTCAAGTGCTTATTAAAAAATATCCCATTATAATCAAATCTGGGGTATTCTCTAAGGGAATAAAATTGTTTACAAATACATTCTTAATGAATATTCCTGTTGTGCTTAAAACGTAAAATTCCCTAAGTTTGATATATGATTAAGCAACATCCTCCACAACAAAATCTTTACCGTACCATGATCATATCCAGTAAAGATTCATCCATTATAGGGTAGTACCCTTGCTTAAAATTGAAGACATACTCATAAGGTACCGTCCAATAATTGGATAAGTAGAAATACCTAAAGAACAGTATTCACAAATTAATATTCTCCAAAATTGTTCTGTGGCCTATGTAGTTGGATATATTCACCTCCATGAAAATATTTTGAATATTCCCCACACATAATGAATATTCTTCCGAACTTAATGATAATTAAACTGTTAAGAGTACTTGCAAAATCTCACTTCACAAGCTCTCAAACTTCAAGTCAAATCTATTAGAAGAGTTTGAATGTGTCAAATGGCTAAGCTATATGCTATAGGTTTCAATCTATATGATAATGCAAGTGACTAGGAAACCTATGCATTGAGGACCATAAGAAAAGAAGCAGCATAGGCTTATGACTCTAAAGTAAAATGGTTTATGATTTTTTTTTAGCTAAAGTTGGCAAAGTCAAGTAAAAATCATTCAAAAATCTTAGAACACTCGGCTAAACTAGTGAAGAATGATTACAAGGAAAAGACATAAGATTATGATAAGTGCTTAACTGAAGGGGAGCAAATTAGCTTGAAATTTTATGGCCTTGAAACATAAGCATAATCTCATTTGGTATCATATTTTGTGTTTACATTAGGTATCAAATCATGAAAGGTATATGAAAATTCTTGTGTGCATATTATACAACATGTAAACCACATGATTTCTATTTAAAACTATATTGAACTAATCTTGTTGCATGCTTGAAAATACTTAGGGGAGCTGAGCTCCATTCCTAGAGAAAAAAGAGTAAAGAACTCATGTGCATCATAGTATCACTCTAGTTGGTCTAAAAGATTTCACAATGATTGCTTATATGGCTTTGAACTAGTAGTGAAATTAATCCTTGATAAGTATAAGCATTTCATCTCATCTATGCAAGTATTAAAATTCATAGGGGGGGCATCTCGAAATGATTTCCTATCTCATTATGCTTAGATGTGCAGTGAACTTTCTGTAGCATGCACTTAATTATGATGATTCTATTGAATATGCAAAATGAAAAATATATTGCTTTGCCGAAAATTGCTTGAGTTAACCATATGACCTGGTTTTGAAATGCATTGATATAATTAGCATCTGTATGGTTAGTCTTTCTAGTTATAATTCTTTTGGGAATGAACTTAAAAAACAAATATCTATAACACAATGTGGTTTGAAGATCCAAAAGGTGAAAGATATTTACTAGAGTAAATTTATGATGAAAACTAAAGCAGGAGAGATTTTTTAAATTGCATAAGCTACTATGTGTATGAGCTTAAATGAATAAAACATGAGAGATACTTTTTTGAGCTAAAATAAACATGGTTGCCTAGAATTATATTAGATAACATAATTCAGGGGGAGCAACTTCACTTAAGATGTAATATCTTGGTATCAAATTAATCAACTGTTAGTATAACATTAATTCACATTTGGTATCAAATCAATCAACATTTGTTCTCATTTGATATAACATTAGTCCACATTTGATATCACATCAATCAATATTTGGTATCCTCACATAATCGTTGAATCTTATGCATTAGCAGGGGGGATGGTTGATGTAAAAAAGGGGAGAAGTAAAATTTTTCCAAATTAGATGGTTGAACAAGATTAAAACATTAAAATTTCAAGGGGGAGAAGAACATAAGAGTATGTCCATTCATGTCTTATTATTATGCACCTTTTTGTTGATGTCAAAAGGGGGAGAAAATTTGGAAGCAAAAATAATAAAATGGAAGAAAAGAATGTTGGTAAAACTAATTGCGAGAGGGAGATATGCAAAGGGGGAAAAATAGTTGGTTGATGTCATAGTTGAAACTTCATCAGCATATTCATGATTACGCGTCAAAACTACGTAATTGGGCATCTTAACCCGGGCTTTACGGTTTATATTTTTAATTAAATGTCCAAAATTGTCCAATATTTTAATAAAGTGCCAAAATCATTATTCTTGAACTTTATTGCACTATTTATGAAGTTTTGGTAATTTTTTTGTCGCAGGAAAAATCTCGGAAACCAAAACCGATACCTATTCGTATTTCATGCATAACCTTTTCGTCCAAGCTCCGATTGAGACGATTCAAATTTCTAGAGAAATAGGAAAGGATTATCTACCACTTTCTTGTTTTGAGTTTTACAAGAAATAGGCTCCAGAAGAGTCAGATTTGCAATGAACAGAGAATGAAAAAAATGAAAAAATATAACAATTCGGGTTGGATCAAGTTGTCGGGTCAAACCCAGTTGGGTCGGGTTAGCTCCAGTGGGTCATAGGGTTCCTTCCCCCCTATCCTATTTAACCCTTCTTTTACCCTATTCTGAGGTGTGCCTCCGGCACCCCACTCTCTCCCTCAAGCTCTCTTTTTTTCCCTTTCTCTTTTCTATGTTCTCTTTCGTTTCTTCTTTTCTCCTGCTCTCTCCTTTTTTTTTTCTTCTTCTCATTCTATCTTCCTAACTCTTTCTCCCTTACCTTGCCTTCTCTCCCACTTTTAATCTCCCTCTCCATCTGCAACCTCTAGCACAGCCCCAAACAGTAGCACAAGCAGTCGCCTTTAGCAGAGTCACGAACCACAGCAGTAGCTTGCAGCAACTCCTTTGCACAGCAACTCCTCTGCTCCTATACCTCACCTTTGCTATAGCCACGAACCAGCCAAGCCTCCAGCCGAGAGCCTTGCTGCACCCAAGCCACTCCACAGGCAGCCGTGGTAGTCCTTCACCACGCCAGCGGCCAATCCACAACACAGCAGCCCAACTCCATCTCTCTCTCTCTCTCTCTCTCTCTCTCTCTCTCTCTCTCTCTCTCTCTCTCTCTCTCTCTCTCTCTCTCTCACTTTTATTTATTTTTTTTTAGTCTTTAAATACTGAATAAAGTTTAGTTTTTTTTTTAAATGTTATTTGAAATTTCCTTTAAGTTGGACATTGTCAAGTGTTTAATTCTTGTTGAAATTATTTATTTGTTTATCTAATTAGTGAGAGTTTTAATTTAGTCTTTTTAATTAAGTCTGATTTGATTTCTCGTGTTTTCATTATTTTTTTTGTTATCGTTTATGCATTAAATTTTTGTTTGTTTCGTGTTTAAATTGTGATTGTGGTTTGAGTTATTGTTTTGGTTAAAGATCTAATTTTTAGTATGTGTGTGTTAAATCTGATTAAGTTTCCATTGCGTATTTTAATTCCATGTTTAAAGTTTTCATTTTTAGTTAGTGTGCTCCGGTGTTTCCTTAAGTAGACTAGGGTTTCCGTTATTGTTATTTAATTTAGTGCGTTCTAGTTTTAGGACTTTAATTTGTGTGTGTATTCAATTTGTTAAATTAGGTCTCCACAATTTTGAAAATCCTGAATCTAAACTGAGTTCAGTAACTTTTATTTTCGATTGGGCGAACGTGAAATTTGAAATTAAAACGCATTCCTGAGTAGACGATCTAGCCCTTGGGCTTAATATTACACGACAAGACTCCTATACTTGGGATAGCTTTCAAGCTACTCATTTTTTGAGTGAGTCAAGTTTTTGGCGCCGTTGCCGGGGAATGTCGTTCTTAGTCTCAAATTTATGTTTTTCCCATCATTTTTATTAGTTTTAAGAAAAAGGAAGAAAAAGCAGAAAACAAAAAAAAGAAAAAAAAAATCGAGTTTTGAAAAATGGCTGCACCTGCACCGCGCATGATAATAGACTTTTTGCAGCTTAAATATGCCACTCCATCCTCTTCCACTGTTTTGCCTTATGACGAGCTTAATTTTATGATGGAGCGTGGAAGGATGTCACTGCTACCCGAGTTCTATGGGACAGAATCTGAGTGCCCTTATCAGCACCTAGTAGAGTTTGAGTTAACCTGCAACACGTTTTTCTCTCATGCTAGAGCTGACGAATCTACTAGACTGAATTTATTTCTTGCTACTTTGCAGGATAGGGCACTAATTTGGTTTCATTCTATGAGACCTTATTCTATTACTAATTGGGTTGATATGGAGCATGAATTCCTGCATGCATTTTGTCCCTCACAGAAAACTCAATTTTTGCAGGAACAGATTCTTAATTTTATGCAGCAGGATGACGAGACATTTCGGGCTTGCTGGGAGCGATTCAAGGATCTACTAAGCACTTGTCCACATCACGAGTTCGACTAATGGAGGTTAGCTGATTGTTTTTATACTTCTCTTACTCCTGATTGCAAGTGTTTTGTCCAGACTATGTCTAATGGAGAGCCCATCAGCGAGGATCCAGATAAGGTATTATCATTTTTTGATTACTTAGCTGACAATGTCCCACAGTGGAACGCACGATGCACTCAGGCACCCATAACTGCACACCCTATCAGCACAATTAGTGGTGGTGATGCATACGAGCCACAAAACTTTCAAAACAACCCTCCGCTTCAATATCAGCCACAACAAATCCCTCCGAGCTATATGTCGTCAGACCTTTTTAGGGATAGCATAACACATATGGCGAACATGCTAGAGCAATTCATGCAAACTCAAGTTGATCATAATAATGAATTGCGGGATACCATTAATGCGATAAGCACACAGTTGGATATCTTAGAAAACGAAGAATTGCTCGCAGAACCTCAGCCTAGTCCTCAAGAGTACCAGAAACCACAACAACAATAAAGGTTTAGTAAAACCCTAAAGTATGCTTTTCAAATCAAAGAAAGGTAGGGTTTAAAAAATAAAAAGTTTTTTAAAAAAATAGAAGGGTCAGGCGACTGCCTCCACATGCCATGTGACTGCCCAAAATAAATGAATTAATTTCAAAGAGGCAGTAAGGTGCCTGGCGGCAGCCTGAGCATAGTCAGGCGCCTGGGTGGTCATGTCAGGCGATTGCTTGGGTTTTGGCAGGTGACTGCCAATGTTCTGTGTTTTAAATTTCTTTTAGGGTAGACGACTGATAGGTCGTGGCAGGCGATTGCCACTCGAACGTTTGTTTAAAAAATTCCAACGGGAAGATTTTTTAAATGGATTTTTTTGGGCACTACTATTTTGAAAAACTTGGGGATTACTTCAAGGAAACTTTGGGGGCAAGAAATTACTTTTAAACTTCTATAAATAGCCCTAAACTTCAAAGAATTTTTACACACCAAGAAATTTTCAGCAATCAAAGTTCTCTAAAAAGCTCTTAAACTCTCTTGTGTTGACTTGGTTGTAATTGGTGCCGCTCCACCCTTAAGTGAGCTATTAGTGGAATCCTCGGGCTTGCGAGCTAGAGGCGGGGACGTAGGCACAGTTGGCCGAACCCCAATAACATATCGTGTATTTATTCATATTTTCGTACTTTATATTTTACAGCACTTCACTATGTTGTTTTTACAGAATCATAGAAGTAAGGCATGCGAGAACCTATCATCTACCAGCAGGCAATTCTTAACATCTGCATCCACCATGCAGTTGGCATTCTATACTACTCATGCATTTCAATACCATACACAATTAACCACTAGAACATGCAAGTCAAGAAACTGCAGATGCATGTATATATCATAAATAACCGGGGTAGTACGTCAATGATATCATGAGAGTACAAAATAAAATGAAAGAGCTGTTTTTATTTAATACAGACCAGATGATATAAAATAAAACAAAAAGAATCAAGGCCACGCTATTTGATCTGCGGACAACTCCAGAGTCTAGATCTCCCCTCCATCATCTCCTCCATCCTCTCCTGCATCACCACCGTCGGCAGCATCAAAATCAAAGTCCATCGTCATCCGATCTCTCTCATCCTGCATCTCCTGAATGCGGTCACTCAGCTTACTGAAGCCAGCTGTCATGGTCCGCTCCAAATCTGTAAGGCGGCTATCAGTGGAGATGGAGTGCTGCTGGAACTCCTGCCTAAGTGCAGCGGATGACGATGCCAAGTCCTGCAAGTCTGACTGGACTGATCCTCGAAACTGTATGAACATGTCAGATAAGCTGGAGATAGCAGCCATGAGATCCACATTCGATGGCTGTAGAGGCTATGGTGGCTCCTGTGGGGCCTCTACCTGTGCTGCTGCTACTTTAGAGGGCGCCCAAATGTTCCCCACGAGCTCGTACCCCATCAGTCTAAGGGTTACGCTAGAGAAAGTGTCCACCGGTCGTCTCCTCTTCAGTGAAGCCACATTCGTCCTCGTGACTCCATATTCCTAAACAACTTGTTCAGTCTTCCCCCATATGGCATGACCACTCGGTGGCCAATCGTCTTGGCCATCATCCAACGAATAATCAAACTCGGCAGGTCCAACTTCTTCCGAGCGAAAAGGCACTACATAATAAAGCAATCTAAAAAGGAGACGTGCACTCTAGATCCCGCCTTGGGCAGGACATTGTATGTGATCAGATGGTGCACGACCTTAGCCTCTAAACTGAACTGTCTGTACTGGGGAGGATGGTTTTGGCTAGCAGTGCCAGGGTCAGACATGGTCAGGTTGGCAAATGTGGCTACGGTAAATTCCTGCTCAAGGATCCAGGAGTTACCCACATTGGGGCACTCAAAGTCGCCACGGCCAATGTCGAGGACGCCAGATATATATTGTGCATCAAAATGCACATCTGTCCTCAGAACATGAGAGAAATACCCGTTCTCATCATTGCCAAGGTTGGCATAGAACATCCTAACGAAGGTCGGGTAATGTCCCCCAGGCTGGTAGGAGATAAAAGATCTCCACCCCTGATACTCAAACATATCCAAAATATTTTGAAAATACTGGCCCATAAATACTAAGTTGAGTATCTTACCTAGCATAGCCTCCTTGGGACGGAATTCCCTTATGTACCACATCTTGCACCTATCTGAGAGAAGGTACTCATCCTCTGCGTGAGCAAGGTCATGGGCTTCAATGTGAGCCATGGGAATGACGATGTGAGGCTAGGATAGTAGGAAGTGTAGTGAAGGAAGGGAATTCTCTTAAGATTTCTTACGCAAATAAGCTGAAAATGAAGAAATCATATATATATATATATATATATATATATATTGCAGCTCGGTCGACCAGAACTTGATACGGTCGACCGACGCTTGAGATTTCCCAAGCACCGACAAAAGTCGATTGATCGAGGCAAAAATGAACTAGGAGGGTCGGTCAACCGAAAGGGTATAATGTGCCATGTTTTGGTCGACCAGGAGGAAACCAAAACTATTGGTCGATCGAGGGAATTTGTTCACAGGTTTTCGGTCGATCGTGGGGGGTCAAAGTCAACATGTCCTAGTCGACCGGGGCATTTTATAACTATAGTGCTCAGTCGACCAAGCATAGTGTATTTTCCAAATTTTGCCTGATTTTTTACCCAAAATTCTCCCTAAGGTCCATATTTGATATGTAATAGTATTAGCATGATTCTTAGGGATTCCTGGTGAAAAGATATCGCTCAAATGAGGTGCGTATCGAGAATTGACTTATCGACCTATTTTAGGTACCGGGCACTACGGAGTATGAGGCTTTTCTTAACTTGTGCTCTATGGTGATTGGAGAGTATCCTGCAGAGATGATGGCATAAAGGAGCAAGGATATGAACCAATGAATGAGTAAAAACTCATCGAGTATGATCGTGGTTTTGGTGAGGACTACCTATGAAGAGGATAGGTGAGTGCGTATACCAAGATTATCATTATAAGCAACGACCACTTCTCAATCCTATCGTCATCACAACCTCTTAAACTTAAGCCTAGGAACTAAGGAAACATATCAAGAATGTATTTTCGATTTGAATTTGTCTTTCCTTAAGTCCTACGAGGTTTGCTTTGCTGATTATCCATATCATTTCCTTTTCTAGTCCTCTCACACTTCTTAGTAAGCAATTAGACCACAGCCACACAATTTTGCAAAATAAGCAGGTATAGAATATATGTGAAGGATTGTGCTTATTTATTCCATCTTTCTTTAGTGAGACTAGACTATTGATTCTATGTAAGCAACCCGAACCCTTTTTGAAATGAGTTTTCTCTTTAGATTCGAAGGGTTTATTATGATTATTCGTATCCTTTTTTATCTCAAGAGCAATTTTTGAATAATCATCTGTTTCTTCATCCAAGCATGCAATATTCAATATCTTCTCAACCTTTTTCTTTTCAAGAATAACATGAAAATTTTTTAGCCCCTTTAATTGTTTTGCTATTCTTTTGTTCTCATTCTTTAGACGTATTTCATACTTAGAGATTTTAACTAGAAACTTGTGCATTTTCAATAAAGTCTTTTCTAGTTCTTCATGTGATAGCATGCTTTTAATATTCAAATCAGCACATGATTCACCAAAAGAAATATCACAACAGTTTTCATACGAATCATTGCATGCGTGCTCAATAGGGCTATCATGAAGTACAAGGGATGATTCATTCCATAATATACTGCAACATTCAATATATGAATCATCACAAACATCACTATCAAAACTATTATGATATCCAATAGATGGTCCAGCATTTGATATGTCACAAAAACAAACATAAGATTCATCACAAGATTTTTCATAGTAAGCATCGCATGAACCATTTATAGCATTATCACAAAAACCATCAAATGGGCTAGAGTGAGAATCATATACCTCGTCATTGATGTCTAGCTCATGAATTACCTCCTCTTGATCATTTAAGCTTGGAGCATCTAGAGGAGTTACCATTTCTGATTCCTGGGATTTTCCATATTTCTTTTCCAGTTCATATCTCATACTCATACATCTATTACTCTTATTGAAAAAGAAAAATCCTTGTGTTATTACATATAAATTTATTTGTGAAAGGATTTTCTAAACATTGAATATTTGGTGATCTTCAAGTTCTTATTTTCATTCAAAGACTCAATATTTTTGTTATTGCAAAATCTACTTGATTGAAAAGTCTAAAGGTTCTTAGTATATTTATATATGTGTGTGTGTGTGTGTGTGTGTGTGTGTGTGTGTGAGAGAGAGAGAGAGAGAGAGAGAGAGAGAAATATTGTTGTGACAAGTAGTGTTTAAATCTTTGTAATACTCAAAGTATTTTATTTATTCAAAGATTCATTTTCACAAATTATTTGATAGCAAGAACTTAGATCTTCATAATATTCAAGACCAATTTTTTAATAAGATCACATTCGGTATTCTTGCATCTAGTGAGTTGAACTAAAATCCTAAGTTCTCCAAAACATTTACTTATTGATCAAAGTGAAATTTTTTGAAGCATATCATTCATAAAACGATTACATCATTACATACATACTGAGCTTGAAGTTTTATCATATGGATATGTGTTAGGTTTTCCATTGTACTCACTAGCTTTGTTAGAAGAAATATTGAGTTGTTTTGCAAATTTGAAATTCTATATTGTAATCACGGTTCGGGTTGTGAACCATGTGAGGAGGAAGTTGTGACTCTTGTAAGCAGCAAATGTAAGGGAAGCTCCATCCTGGTTAAAGGAGCAGGGATTTAGTGGAATAATTGAGTGCATTGCTTAAGGCGAGGACATAGGCTGGGTTGGCTGAACCTCGTAAAAACTTTGTTTGCCTTCTCTCTTCCTTTACTCCTTTTAATTTCCACAATGCATTTCATTACCTATCTTGCATGTGTGTGTGTTGAATAACCCCACACACACTTGATAATTAATTGGGTAAAATAGAATTTATTGAGATAATAATTTGAATCAATTTCAAATCCCTGCAATTAATTTGTTAAATATAAAAATAGGGATTAAGTGGTAAATAATCTTAAAGATTTTTAAAATACCTAATTCACCCGCCCCCCTCTTGGGATTACACCTGAATTAACATTTGCTATCAGAGCAAGTTTACATAGACTTAACTGTTCATTTTGTAAAAAGATCACATGACACACATCGGTGTGACTCCATTCGGTGAGGGACATTCATCCACTAGACCACCTATTTGTTGCGGTGTAAATCACACATAGTGGAAAGAAGGATGAGTATATATCTTTTAAATATGGATTCAAAAGTGTGAAAAGTTGTTTCTAAGGGAAACCATGTCCCTATGAAAGTAGTTGATAAGGTTAATGTACCCAAAACTGAAGATGAGTATACTGAAGAGGACTGGAAATCTGTGCAAATAAATGCTACTGCAATGAATCTATTATTCTGTGCACTAGATGTAAATGAGTTTAATAGGGTGATGACCTGTAACACTGCTAAAGAGATTTGGGAAAAATTAGAAGTTACATATGAAGGTACTAAGGAAGTAAAAGATAGTAGGATAAACATGCTCACTAGTGAGTATGAAGCATTTAAAATGACTGTTGATGAATCTATTTAATCCATGTACACTAGATTCATACACATCACGAATTCTTTAAATGCTCTTGGTAAATGTTACCCTACTTATGAGTTGATCAAGAAAATACTTAGGGGACTACCACCAATTTGGGAAACTAAAGGTATTGCAATAGCAGAAGGGAGAAATCTCAAGGAGATGTCTGTTGATGAACCATTTGGATCGCTCATCACCTATGAGCTTGCAATAAATGTGAGGAAGAATGAGAAAATTAAAGCAAAGAAAGCTACAACACTCAAGGCATCATTTCACTGCTCCAGTGAGGGAAGTGATTCAGAATTGAATGAAAACAGGGCACTGATCATTAAGAAATTTGGGGAGTTCATGAGAAAGAACAAGAAATACACTAGAAAATTCAAGGGCTCAAAAATAGAAAAGGGAGACTCAAGTAGAAGGAAGCAAAAAGATGATACTCCAATGTGTTATAACTGTAAAGAATTTGGACATATCAAGTCGAATTGTCCCTAATTGAAGAAAGTGTCTAAGAAGAAGAAGAAGAAGGCTATAATGGTGGGCTGGGACACTCATAGTACTAGTAGTTCAGAATCTGAATCCAGTGATGACGAGATTGCAAATCTATGTCTAATGTCTCACGATGACCACGAGGTACAATCTTTTTGTTCTGCTTCATTTTACTATTCAAGTGATTCAAAAAATGAAAATAGCATGCTTTCTTATGATGAGATGCATCAAGAATATCTGTACACCCTTAAAATGCTTGAGAAAATGAATAAGAAAAATTCTGGCTTGAAATTAAAATTGAAAGAATTTTCAAAGTTAGTTGAAAGTCAAAATGAATCTTATGCATCTCTCATTAAAGACAAGGATTTGAAAATTAAGGAGTTAGAAAAGAATTTTAAAGATAAATCTAAGATTATTTGTAAATTTATAGAAGTTCAAAATAAATTTGAAAATCTTCTAGGAGCTCAAAAAAATTTCCTAAAGAAGGAAGGTCTCGGTTTTAATGGGAAGGAGAATCTAAAACAATGACATCTCTACATGGGATATTTTGTAAGAGAGTCAACATCGTATGTTCCAACTAAATACTATCATAGAAATATTACATGTTTTAAATGTAAGAGGTTGGGTCACATAAAATTTGACTACCCTTTCAAAAAAAAAAGATGTCAAAATTAAGAAAGTATGGAAAGTCAAAGGAAAATCTAGTACTAACACCCATGGACCCAAGAAAATTTGGGTACCAAATGTAGTTATCTAATTATGTCCTGTAGATGTGCTTGAGACTGTCCTCCTCAAAGGACAAGTGGTATATGGATAGCGGATGCTCGTGACATATGACAGGAGATAAAGCTAAATTCGCATCTATCATATCCAAAGATGAAGGATTCGTTACATTTGGGAGTAACTCTAAAGGTAAAATCATTAGAGTTGGTAAGGTTACTAAGGAACCTTCACTTGTCATTGATAATGTGTTATTAGTTGATGGATTGAAACATAACTTATTGAGTATAAGTCAACTATGTGATAAAGGTTATAAAGTTTCATTTGAACATGACAAATGCACTGTAGAGAACAAATCTGAAAATAAAATATTGTTTACTATTGATTGTCATGAAAATGTCTACACCACTAGCTTTGACAACCTTGCTTCTCAACATGTTACTTGTTTTTCTTCTATAAATGAGATTAGTTGGATTTGGCATAGGAGATTAGGACACGCAAACATGGACTTAATATCGAAACTTGTTAAGGAAGAATTAGTTAAAGGATTGCCTAAGACTAAATTCATGAAAGATAAAATCTGTTATGCATGCCAACTAGAGAAACAAGCAAGAACGAGCTTCAAGAAGAAGAAAGTAATCTCTTCTTCCAGGCCACTTCAAATGCTACACTTAAATTTATTTGGTCCAAACCCAACTTAGAGTTTAGGAGGAAAATCATACGCATTCGTCATAGTTGATGATTATTCAAGATATACATGGGTACTATTTTTAGGTCACAAAGATGAAGCGTGTGAACAATTCATAAATCTGTGTAAGAAAATTCAAAATGAAAAGGGTTATGCTATCACTAAAATTCGATGTGATAGAAATAGAGAATTTAAAAATCAAAGCATGGAAGACTACTGCAATTCATTAGGAATAGGTCATAATTTTTCGACTCCTAGAACACTACAGCAGAATGGAGTAGTTGAAAGAAAGAATAGGTCTATACAAGAAATGGCCAGAACTATGCTTAACGAATATAAAATACCTAAGTACTTCTCGGTTGAGGCAGTAAATACCACCTTCTATGTTCTAAATAAAAGATTTGATTAGACCATCTCTAAATAAGACTCCTTCTGAATTATGGAATGGCCATACACCAAACATATCATATTTTCATGTCTTTGGCTATAAATGTTTTGTGTTTAGAGACAATAAACATTTAGGAAAGTTTGATGTGAAATCAAATAAAGGTATCTTTCTAAGATATGCCTTAGATAGTAAAGCTTACAGAGTATATAATAAACGAACATTAATCGTTGAAGAATCCATTCATGTAGTATTCGATGAGTCAAATTCCTTCTCTAAAAGGACTAATGAAGATGAAATTGAGATAAATAAGGAATTTGAAAAATTTTCCATTAAAAATGATTCAAAAAAGAGAAATGAAATTAAGGAACCATCTATTGAAACTAATCAGATTGAAAATGAGGTTAATGAACTACCTAGAGAATGGAAGTACATAAAAAGTCATCCTATTGATCAAATAATAGGTGACCCATTACATGGAGTAGCCACATGATCCTCACTTAGGAATATGATTAGTCATTTTTCCTTTCAATCTCAAGAAGAACTTAGGAATGTGAGTGAAGCAATTGAGGATGAATCGTGGGTGATGTATATGCAAGAAGAGTTAAACCAGTTTGAGAGAAACAAAGTATGGACATTACTTCCTAGACGTGAGGATAAGACAATTATTGAAACAAAATGAATATATATAAGAACAAGAAAGATGAACATGGGATAATTATTAAAAATAAGGCAAGACTAGTAGCTCAGGGCTATAACTAGGAAGAAGGAATAGATTTTGAAGAAACCTTTGCGCCTATAGCTAGAATGGAAGCCATTCGAATGCTTTTAGCCTATGCTACTTTTAAGGATTTCAAGTTGTATTAAATGGATATCAAAAGCGCATTTCTAAATGGCTACATAAGTGAAGAGGTATATGTAGAACAACCCCCAGGCTTTGAAAACCATAAGATCCATATCACGTTTATAGATTAACAAAAGCTTTGTACAGCTTAAAGAAAGCTCCTAGAGCTTGGTATGAGAGACTAAGCGGTTTTCTACTGAACAATGGTTTTATCAGAGTGAGGATATACACAACACTTTTCATAAAGTCAAAGAAAGATGACATGCTCCTAGTTCAAGTATATATAGATGATATCATATTTGGAGCTGCAAATAAAGACTTGTGTAATGATTTTGCAAGAACTATGCAAAATGAATTTAAGATGAGCATGATGGGTGAACTAAATTTTTTCCTAGGACTTTAGATCAAACAAGAGAAACATGGAATTTTTATAAATCAATCGAAGTACATTAGAGATCTGCTCAAAAAGTTTAATATGGAAGATGAAAAAATACTAGGGACACCTATGAGCTCTTCTTTGATCAGTAGATTTCAAGCTCAACAAGGTATACCAGTAGATTTCAAGCTCTATCGTGGAATGATCAGCAGCTTACTATATCCGACTGCTAGCAGACCTAACATAATGTTCAGCATATATTTGTTCGCAAGATTTCAGGCTGCACCAAAAGAGTCACATTTGTTAGTTGTCAAAGGAATACTTAGATACCTGATAGGAATTGTGGAACTTGGGTTATGGTATCCTAAGTATACATCTTTTGAGATTATCAGCTATTCAGATGTTGATTTTGTTGGTAGCAAAGTGGAAAGGAAGAGTGCGAGTGGTACATGTCATTTCTTAGGACATTTGTTTGTCTCTTGGTTTTCCAAGAAGCAAAATTCAATTGCTCTTTCCATAATTGAGGTAGAATACGTAGCGGTAGGAAGTTGTTGTGCTCAAACACTATGCATGAATCAACAACTGATGAATTTTGGATTAAGCTATGACACAATTCCTATAAGATGCGACAATGAGAGTGCAATAAACATCTCAAAGAATCCTATATTAAATTCAAGAACTAAATATATAGAAATAAGACATCATTTTCTTCATGATCATATGTAAAAAGGAGATGTGACACTTGAGTTTGTATGCATAGATGAACAATGGGCAGACATATTCACGAAACCACTTGCAAAGGATAGGTTTATCCAAATTAAACATGAATTAGGCCTGATGCATAGCCAAGAGGTTGCCTAGAACTATATTAGATGACATAATTCAAGGGGAGCAACGTCACTTAATGTTCACAATTGGTTAAAAATTTCAAATTCGAGTCATTTGTTCCCATTTGGTATCACATTTGTTCACATTTTCTATTAAACTCATATCATGATGAGAGCATATTAACTTACACATGTTAATCCTCACATAATCTTTGAACTTTAGTAACTATTTTTGCTTATCCATGTCTATGAAATTTGACACACTGTGTATGTTCACATTGTAATTTAATTCAACAAAACAACTTTTTGCCTTTACAAGGGGAAGAAGTAAATTGAATTAACATAGGGAGACATATTTTACAGTACAATTTTTGAAATCTGGTGGTTAAATAATTTTTTAAAAAAAATTGCCATTTAAAGGGGGAGAAGAATACAAGGTTATGTCCGCTCATGTTTTGTTATATACCTTTTTGTTGATGCCAAAAGGGGGAGAAGAATATCAGGTTAGAACAAAAATAGTTGGCAAAACTAATTGTGTATGAGCATATTTCATATTGCTGCATATTTTTTTGTACATTATTTGAGGGGGAGCCTTGTTAGGCGTAACCCATTTTATATTTTTACCCGCGTATTTGTCATCATCAAAAAGGGGATGTTTTTTACTCTATGGGTTCAATCCTATTTTAATAATGACAAATCACTTGGTATTTGATCTGTACATTGAGATTGTGAACAAGAACAATATTTAGCATGCACAGAAGGCCAGAGAGTCATGGAAGCCATGAAGATTAAAGTATATACATCATGACACAATACATGGAACTAAAAGAGTAGAAGAATGAAGATGCAAGCGGCAAGTTCAAGATCGTCATGGGAATAGGTATTTAGAATTGAATGCATTTACATATTTCATATGATTTAATTCGAAGCTCAAAATATACCCTAGACTAACCTTAGGATTTGTGCATCTCATGAAAATCTTTTAGGGGTTATTCATTGACTTAGAGACTCTATTTAAAACCTCGGAAAATGATTTATGAAGAAGCAAAGCAAGAAAGTAAAAATGGTTTTTGAAAATAAAATTAAAAAGCTGAAGTTGGGTTGTTTAGATGACTGAGGATTACCCTCAGACGTCTAAAGATGCAATTTCGGATGACTAAAGTTTTACTTCAAATGTCTGAAGAATTTCCTCAGAGGACTGAAGAATTAGTTCAGCCATCTGAAGAATTAATTGCTAAAACATAGAACAGGTAGAACAACTTCAGACATCTGAACCTTAAGTTCAGTCGTCTGAAGCAGGGACTTAAGAAGTATGAACCTCAACTTCAGATGTCTGACCCTGTGTCCAGATCAATTTTTTTGAAGTTTTAAGGAACATTAGATGTTTGAACCTTAGACATCAGTCGTTTGAACCTGTTAGAAGTTTCAAAATTTAATCTTTAGCAAGAGAACACGCAGGCTATACACTTGATCAATTTGATCCAACGGTCAAGACTTATCCTAAGGCCAAGTTTACCTATATAATCAACCTCTAAACCCTAGTGCCTCAACTTTTGGGAATAGAATTGAGAGACTTTAACATATTGCAATACGATTGCCTGCACTCCAACTTATACTCATCAAGTTTGGGCAAATCATCTCAGCAAAACAAAGGGATTCATTTACACATCTTGATTGCAAGCTTTGGTGACTGAGGTTTGGTAAACAAAGGATTGGTTTGCATTTTCAATATATAGATATCTTGAATATTTTTCATATCTCATACTCATACATTTATTACTCTTATTGAAAAATAAAAATCCTTATGTTGTTACATATAAATTTATTTTTGAAAGGATTTTCTAAACATTGAATATTTGGTGATCTTCAAGTTCTTATTTTCATTCAAAGACTCAATATTTTTGTTATTGCAAAATCTACTTGATTGAAAAGTATAAAGGTTCTCAATATATATGTGTGTGTGTGTGTGTGTGTGTGTGTGTGTGTGTGTGTGAGAGAGAGAGAGAGAGAGAGAGAGAGAGAGAGAGAGAGAGAGATATTGTTGTGACAAGTAGTGTTTAAATCTTTGCAATACTTGCAGTATTTTATTTATTCAAAGATTCAACTTCACAAATTATTTGATAGCAAGAACTTAGATCTTCATAATATTCAAGACCAAGTTTTTAATAAGATCACATTCGGTATTCTTGCATCTAGTAAGTTGAACTAAAACTCTAAGTTCTCCAAAGCATTTACTTATATAATTATTTTGGGAGATTTGATCCAAGGAAAATTTTGTGAAGCATATCATTCACATAAGTCACATTCATACTGAGCTTCAAGTTTTATCATATGGATATGTGTTAGTTTTTCGATTATACTCACTAGCTTTTTTAGAAGCAATATTGAATTGTTTTGCAGATTTGAAATTCTATATTGTAATCACGTTTTGAGTTGTGAACCAGGTGAGGAGGAAGCTGTGCCTATTGTAAGCAGCGGATGTAAGGGAAGCTCTGTCCCAATTAAAGGAGCAGGGATTTAGTGGAATCATTGAGTGGGTTGCTCAAGGCGAGGATGTAAGCCGGGTTGTTTGAATCTTGTAAAAACTGTGTTTGCCTTCTCTCTTCCTTTACTCCTTTTAATTTCCGCAACGCATTTCATTACCTATCTTGCATGTGTGCATGTTGAATAACCCCAGACGCAGTTGATAATTAATTGGGTAAAATAGAATTTATTGAGATAATAATTTGAATTAATTTCAAATCCCAGCAATTAATTTGTTAAATATAGAAATAGGGATTGAGTGGTAAATAATCTTTAAGATATTTAAAATACCCAATTCACCCCCTTGTTGGGATTACACCTAAATTAATAGTTAGGCGTGGAGCTGATAGAGGGTGATCACCAGACATTTATTGCCAACCTGGTGTTATAGCCTACATTGCAAGAAAGGATTAAAGCTGCCTAGAGAACTGATCTGGAGTTAACAAAGTTGATAGAGAAAGTGCAAGATAGGGAGGAGGAGGAGTTCAGCATATCAGATGATGGAGCCTTACGATTCTATACCAGATTATGTGTTCTTACAGATGCTGAGATCAGGAGGATTATCTTAGAGGAGGCACACAGATCTTTATAAACCGTGCATCCAAGTAGTACTAAAATGTATCGAAATCTAAGGGAATCCTTCTGGTGGAGTGGCATGAAGAATGAGATTGCTGAATTCGTAAAGCAGTGCTTGACGTTCCAGTAGATAAAGGCTGAACACCAGAGACCCGTAGGGCAGTTACAACCATTTTACATCCCTTAGTGGAAATGGTATCACGTCTCAATGGATTTTGTGACAAGGCTACCACTAGCGCGACAAGGAAAAAATGCTATTTGGGTGGTCATAAATCGATTGATGAATACTGCTCACTTTATCCCTATTAAAGTCAACTATACTACAGACAGGCTAGCAGAGTTGTATATCTAGGAGATAGTTTGCTCCCATGGAGTGCCGGTATCCATAGTCTCAGATTGTGACTTCTGATTTACGTCATAATTTTGGAAGAATTTTCCAGAGGCCATAAGATCACCGTTAGCATTCAATACAACTTTTCATCCTCAGACTGATGGACAGACCGAGAGGACAATCCAGAGTTATAATTCAACGTGGGAGATCGGGTATTTTTGAAGGTAGCTCCACTGAGAGGAGTTATGAGATTTGGGAAGAAGGCTAAGCTGAGCCCTAAGTACATTGGCCCATTTGAGATAATTAAGAGAGTGGGGTCAGTTACTTACAGGATAGCTCTACCGGCAGCCCTATCTAGAATTCATGGCGTATTTCATATTTCCATGTTAAGGAAATACATCCCAAACCCTTCCCACGTGATCAACTATGCAGAGGTAAAGCTCAGAGATTCATTGGCATATGAGGAAGCACTAGAGTAGATCTTAGATAGAAAGGAACAAAAATTGCGTACTAAGAAAATTCAATTAGTGAAAGTCCTATGGAAGAATCATGCCATAGAAGAAGTTTCATGCGAGCTCGAGGAAGAGATTAGACAGAAATACCCACATTTTTTTAGTGGGATATAGTAATAGTTAGTGTTATTCAGATAAAAATAACTTTATTTTATTCAGTATAGAGTAATGAATTTATAGTTGTATTTTAGATTATAGGATAGGTAGTGTTTTGGTTTTGGGAGAATTTTATTCTATGAGTATATTTTTAATCTCCCAGAACCGTAGTTATAACCACGGTATTCCTCCACCATAATTGAGGGTAAGTAATAAAATAAGTAGCATATTTTCCTCAAAGGATGGTGTTCAATATAAATAGTAAATTTTTAAGAAGAAATTTTATAAGAAGGATAGAATGTAGTAACCCGACTAATTATAGAAATTAAATAACAAAGAAAGAAGGGAGAAAAGGAAATTTTAAGGGGGTCGCAGTAGGGACTCATCAACAAACGCACGAACAGTTTTCTTGAGCTCGTCAACGTGGATGTGTGTCTCACGATGAGAATTTACTGGGGGGTTAATTTTAGGACCTAAATTTTGTCAACGAGAGTCATGCGTTCGTCAACAAACCTCTATCTTGGTCTCGTCGACAAGGTGTCATGGCTCGTCGATGAGTCCACGTGGAGAGCACTCTATACATAGCCAAATTCAGGTTTCAGCGAAAAAAAAAATCATTTTCTCTCTTTTCTTCCTCTCTTTAACTTAGTTATCTCTCATTCTCTCTAGAATTTTTGCCCTGTTTCTCCCCATTTCAACAATCAGAAGCCGCCTTGTTGATCCTGAAGAGATTCTCAACAAGTCTACCAAAACAGATTTTTTATTAGGGCAACTTGGGCAGCATCCCAAAATCATGGTAAGTAGATTATTGTTGACCTTATAGGTCATGTCCAATTTTGATTATGACAAATACTCATTATATCTAATGGGTGTTTGAGGTTATGCATAGTAACTTAAGTTGTTAGATCATAATGCACATAGAGCAAGTGAAGATTGAAGACTCAATTACTTTGCGTTGTAATATATAATTCTTTTATGTAATTGGTTTGTAATAGTAACTAGGGCTCTTACTTGTAATAATCACACACATCACATGCATGGTCAAATAGGTAAGTTCAAATTGCATAATAACTAAAACTGGACCTAGAAAAGACCCTAGGATACTCACCATTGCACTTGTATGTGTTAGGCACTTGAATAGGGTGAATGTGAAATGAAATAGGATCGATATGCACAAAATGTGCACCTTCAATCGACCGGAAAAACTAGTTCACTCTGCCCTCGATCGACCAAACCCGGTCAAGGTCAACAAGTTGACCACCATCCGATTGACCAAGCTTTTGAAGCTCATTTGACCCTGGTCGACCGAACCCCATTGAGGTCAACAGTTTGACTTCCTGGTCGACCGAGACATTTTTGTACTACACCAACTTGGTCCACCGAGTTCTCACGCGTGGGAATCCAATGTTCTGGTCGACCGACCAGTTAGTTCATTTTCACCCTGGTCAACCAAACCGCGTTATTTTGGAAAAATCGCCCCAGACATACCTTTCCGGTGGACCAACCCTGAAGTTCATGTTTGGCCAGTCGACAGAACCATATGAACTTGGGTCAACCGTAAGTGTTCTAGTCGACCGGTGCTCTCGGGTTGCCCTCCATTTTTACTGCGGTTAACTTTTTTTTGTAGGGTTAAAATTACTAAATGTCATTAAAACTTTTCTAATAATTCCAAGCTTGTCCCCAACGGTTATAATTCATGGGGTGTCTATATATACCCCTTCATTTGGTAAAATTAGAAACAAGATTAGCAAACCCAATTAAAAATTCTCTCAAGTCAAAAATCTTCTACGACTCATTCTCATACTCCAATCACTCATACTTACCCTCTTTGATTGCTTGAATCTTCTGTAATTTGATTGAGTGTTTGTTTTGAATAAGTTTTCTCTCCCATCCTGGATTGATTGATTCGATTTTTTACTAGAGCTAAACCTAAGTTTTCTTAGGGGGCTTTGCTCATAAACCTATCCTAAGAAGACTTGCACTAAGCTTCTGAGCATTGCATTTGTGTTGCAATTTCTTAGAAAGCTTGTATTTGTTTTTGGGTTGCAAAAACATTTTCAAAAACATTCTCAAATATCTTGGGTGATTCATTTCAACATATTTTTCAAAAGATATTTGTGTTTGTGATATTAATCTTTGTTGCAATATTCATTAACTCACATATCATTTGTTGAATCCAAAGATTACATATCTTTTGCAAACCAAAGCATACACACTACCTAATATTTACGTGATTGATATATCCTACTCGTTGATACATTTGAGACTTGATTGATGTCTTTGTTTAAGCACCTTGATTGAGAATATCTTAAGATACAAAGATTGTTTGTTGGCACTCGCACACACTCATTACACAGATAGCAAATATATTTTGAGAGTTGGAATATTAGACCACACTGAGCTTACATATTAAATCATCTTGTGATGTATGTGACTGAGCGCATTTGGCTACATATTTGCTTTATACAAAAGAACAATCACTGTACTGATATTCTTTGATTGTAAAATCTGAGTGTTTCCAGGCGTGGCCTGAGGGGGAGGAAATCCAGCCCGATAAGAATTGGTGTAAAGGTTGAGGTCAGCCCTATGCTAATTAACCTGGTTTGTTTAAGTGCCGCTCCACCCATTTAAGCGAGCAATTATAGTGGTAATCCTTGTAATTGTTAGCCAAGGCAGGGATGTAGGCAATCTGCCAAACTTCGATAACATTTCTACGTGTCACCTTTACTTTATTGTTTTCTAGTGCATGTGTGTATGATTAAATTGCTTTATTTACTTTCCATTATACATTTACATTACTTGCCCTAGATTGACCATAGGGTTGTGAATATACTGGTGTTAGAATATTTACCTAGGGATTAAATTTTAAAAATACCAATTCACCCCCCTCTTGGGATCACGGTAAAGCTAACAATTGGTATCAGAGCCACGTAGCGTAGACTAGCTGTTATTTTTCAAAAAGATCACATATGGCTCATAGCTCCATGACTCCTTTCCCTAAGTGTCCATCTTCCACACGACCTCCTGTTTTCAGTGGTGTTAATTACAACTTCTGGAAACAGAGGATGCACATTTACCTTGAGAATACTGATTGGAAGGTGTGGAGGATTATGTCCAAGGGAAACTATGTCCCTGTGAAAAATGAGGGTATAGCTAGGGTTCCTAAGAATGATGATGAATATGATGATGATGATATGAAAGTTGTTAGTCTTAATGCCACTGCCATGAATATTTTGTACTGTAGTCTTGATGTAAATGAATTTAACAGAATTATGGCATGTTCTACTACAAAAGAAATATGGTATAAGTTAGAGGTCACATATGAGGGTACTAAAGATGTGAAAGATAGTAATATAGATATGTTAACCAGTGAGTATGAGGCTTTTAGGATGAATGTAGGTGAGTCCATTCAGAGCATGTACACTAGATACACACACATCATAAATTTACTGCATGCAATAGGAAAGACCTATCACACATATGAGATGAATAGGAAGATCCTTAGAGGCTTACCTCCTATTTGGGAAGCCAAGGCTACGACCATTACTGAGGGTAGAGACCTTAAGGCTATAACTCTAGATGAATTGATTGGCTCCCTGATCACTTATGAATTAGCCATAAATGAGAGACTAAATGAGCATAATAGAGCTAAGAAAGTGACTGTATTAAAAATTTCCACAAACACATCTAGTGAATGCAGTGAATCTGACACTAATGAGGATATGACCATGCTAACCAGAAAATTTAGTAGATTCTTCAAGAAGAACAGAAAGCCATACAAAAAGTTCAGGGAGTACACAACTGAAAAAGGAGAGTCAAGCAAAAGAAAATAAAAATCAAATGCTCCCACGTGTTACAACTGCAACAAAGTTAGGCATATCAAACCAGACTGTCCACTACTGAAAAAGGAGGCTAAGAAAAAGAAGAAAGCCATGAAGGATGGGACATCATGGGATAAGCTTAGCAGCAAAGACTCAGAATCAGACCACAGTGACTCATAGGTCGCTAATCTATGCTTGATGGCACACGATGATGAGGTATCATCTTCTAGTTTATTGTTTTCATATTATTCATCTGATGATTGTAACTCTAATTGCATGCCTACATTCAGAGAGTTACAACTTCAATATATTCGTGTATCTAAATTGTTAGGCAAAATGATGAAAGAAAATAATGATTTGAAAAAGAAATGTGAAAATTGGTCAAAATTATTTAATAAGGCAAAAACCTCTCATGCCTTCATTTTAAAAGAAAAAGATGCTATTATCGTTGAGCTTGAGAGGAAATTGGAGGATAGCTCCAAAATCATTTTTAAATTCACTGAGGGCAAACCTAATTTTGAAAAACTACTTGGTGCCCAAAGAAACTCCTTAAGTAAAGAGGGTCTTGGTTTTAATGATATTGAAAGTATTAAACAACCTGATCTTTACTTAGGACATTTTACATGTGAATCAAAATCCCATATTCCTCCTAAAGAAGCTAAGTGTAGAATAAAGTGTTTTAAATGTAAACAAATTGGTCATATTCAATTTGATTGTCCACTTAGGAATAAGCATGTTAGGAATAAGAAAATATGGGTAGTAAAAGGAGATCCGGCTACTAACCCCCGTGGACCCAACCAAAATTTGGGACCAGCAACAGTTACTTAGTGTATTTTGCAGGTATGCCTTAGATCATCCTCCTCCAAGGACTGGTGGTACTTGGATAGCAAGTGCTCACGGCACATGACCAGCGACAAGGGAAAATTCACTTCAATCGTTCCCAAGGAAGGAGGCTTTGTAACATTTGGCAACAATGCTAGAGGACACATCATCGGGGTAGGTAAAATTGGTAAGGATTCATCTCTTACTATTGATAATTTTTTGTTAGTTGATGGACTGAAACATAATCTACTTAGCATAAGTCAGTTGTGTGACTTAGGATATAAAGTATCTTTTGAAAATGACAAATGCATAGTAAAAAATAAATCAGATCACAAAGTGCTTTTCACTGCCGATCGTCATGAAAATGTTTATACTACTTCTCTTGATAACTTAGCTTCACAACAAGTGACATGTTTTTCTACTGTAAATGAAACTAGTTGGTTATGGCATAGGAGCTTAGGTCACGCGAGCATCGATTTATTGTCAAAACTTGTTAGAAAGGAATTAGTAAAAAGCTTGCCTAAAATGTCTTTTGTAAAAGATAAAATTTGTGATGCGTGTCAAATGGGTAAGCAAACAAAATCTAGTTTCAAGAAAAAGAAATTTATATCTAGTACTAGACCTCTTGAGATGTTTCATTTAGTTTTGTTTGGTCCTATTTCTATGCAAAGTCTTGGTGGTAAATCGTATGCTTTTGTAATTGTGGATAACTTTTCTAGATTCACATGGGTATTATTTCTTGCACACAAAATTGAATCATGTGAACAATTTACCAAGCTTTGTAGGAGAATTTAGAATGAAAAAGGATATAAGATAACTCATATAAGAAGTGATAGAGGTACATAATTTAAAAATGATAACATAGAAAAATATTGTGACTTAGAGGGCATATCACACAACTTTTCTGCACCTAGGACACCTCAACAAAATGGTGTGGTAGAAAGAAAGAATAGGTCATTGCAAGAAATGGGTAGAACTATGGTGAATGAACATAAATTACCTAAATATTTTTGGGCCAAGGCCATAAAAACTGCATGCTATGTTATGAATAGGGTGTCGATTAGACAGTCAATAAATAAAACCCCTTATGAATTGTGGAACAACCATAAACCTAATATTTCATATTTTCACGTGTTTGGTTGTAAATGCTTTGTGCTTAGGGACAATGAACACTTAGTAAAATTTGACTCCAAATCTGATGAAGGCATTTTCGTAGGTTATGCACTTAATAGTAAAGCATATAAGGTTTCAATAAAAAAACATTGACTATCATTCATGTTGTGTTTGATGAATCTAATTCATTTTCTAATAAAGATGATGAAGATGATATTGATATTAGAAAATGCTTAGAAAAAATGTCTATTAAAAACAATGCAAGTGAAAACCAATAAGTAAATGAAAAATCATTTGAAGATAATGAAAATGAAAATCAGGAGTTGCCTAGAGATTGGAAATTTGTTAGAAATCATCCTTTAGATCAAATCATAGGTGAACCATCCCGTGGTGTAGCCACAAGATCCTCCTTGAGAAATCTAGTGAATCATTATGCTTTCTTATCCTAAGAAGAACCTAAAAATATTAAAGAAGCCATAGATGATGAGTCTTGGGTGATGTCCATGCAAGAAGAACTTAACCAATTTGAAAGAAGCAAAGTATGGACTCTAGTTCTTAGGCCTAATGATCACACTATTATTGGAACTAAATGAGTGTATAGAAATAAGAAAGATGAGAATGAGGTAGTAACTAGGAATAAAGCTAGACTAGTTGCCCAAGGGTATAACCAGTAGGAAGGGATTGACTTTGACGAAACATATGCTCCTATTGCTAGGTTAGAAGTCATTCGTAGGCTACTTGCTTTTTCCGCTTTAAAAAATTTTAAATTGTTTCAAATAGATGTTAAAAGCGCTTTTCTAAATTGCTTTATTAATGAAGAAGTATATGTAGAACAACCACACGGTTTTGAAAATCATAAATATCCGGATAATGTTTACCAGTTGTCTAAGGCCTTATATGGATTGAAACAAGCTCCTAGAACTTGGTATAAGAGGTTTAGTGGTTTTCTACTAGAAAATGAGTTTACCCATGGCAAGATTGACACTACACTTTTCATCAAATCCAAAAATGATGATATGTTGCTTGTTCAAATTTATGTGGACGATATCATTTTTGGAGCAACTAATGATGAGTTGTGTAATGAGTTTGCCAAATGCATACAAAGTGAATTTAAAATGAGCATGATGGATGAACTTAGTTTCTTCTTAAGGCTACAAATTAAACAAGCTAATCATGGAACTTTCATATGCCAATCCAAATATATTAGGGACTTTCTAAAGAAATTTAATATGGAAGATTGTAAAATTCTTGGTACACCTATGAACTCTTCCATTGAGCTTGATAAATATGAGCAAGGTATCTCTGTTAATGTGAAATTGTATCGTGGAATGATTGGAAGTCTCCTATATCTCACTGCTAGTAGGCTTGACATTATGTTTAGTCTGTGTATATGTGCTAGGTTTCAGGCTGCCCCTAAGGAATCTCACTTTAAAGTTATCAAACGAATCCTTAAGTATCTAGTTGGGACTATAAAGTTAGGCTTGTGGTACCCTAAACATACTACTTTTGAGATTGTTAGTTATACTGATGCTAACTTTGCCAGTAGTAAAGTTGATAGAAAAAGCACCAGCGGCACTTGTCATTACTTAGGACAATCTCTTATTTCTTGGTTCTCTGAGAAACAAAACTCAGTTGCCTTATCCATAGCCAAAGTAGAATATATTGCGGCTGGAAGTTATTGTGCCCAAACTCTTTATATAAAACAACAACTTGTGGATTTTGGATTGCATAATGATACAATACAGATTAAATGTGAAAATACTAGTGCAATCAACATCTCTAAAAATCCTATCTCACATTCACAAACTAAACACATTGAGATTAGACATCACTTCCTTCGTGATCATGTGCAAAAAGGAGATGTGGCTCATGAGTTTGTATGCACTAATGAACAATGGGCAGATATATTCACTAAACCACTTCTCAAGGATAGGTTCATACAAATTAAACATGAGTTAGGTCTAATGCACAATAGAAATGCTTCTTAGATGTCTCATAAATTGCATAAATTTAGGGGGAGCTCTCAAGTGAAATTTAACAAGTCTAAGAAACTAATCTTACTGTTGATATGTTTTATTGCCTTAGACTTTGTGGATGTTTATTATTGCTTGTGTGCACATTTCTTATATCTATAGCATGATCATATTTGATGTAATGCATATCGATTCTTGCTTGTGTTGCATAACTCTTTTGTCCACTTCATGATGATATTGGAATTTATATTTGATAGTTGGACCATACTGAACTGTTTGAGTAGTTGTGGATAAACTGCTAGGGTATATAAACTCAAATAGGTTACATTTTATACAAGATTTGTTTTGGAAAGTCCAATTTACAAACGACACTCTGCCGAAACTTTTCGAAATCTTTCCAACACGTATAATGTATAAATGTAACACTTACCCATTGCCTAGAGTTTTAACTCTTATGGCCCATTTTGCTATTGCCAAAAGGGGGAGATGGAGTGGCAAAAATAATTGGGTAAAGTAATTTGATTAAAATAAATTTAAAATAAATTGAATGCATATTGATAGGGGGAGCCTTCTTAGGCTTAAACCAATATTTTTGCTAGTTGTATTTGTCATCGTCAAAAAGGGGGAGAAGTTGACCTTATAGGTCACGCCTGATTTTGATTATGACAAATACTCACTATATCTAATGGGTGTTTGAAGTTATATGCAGGAACTTAAGCTATCAGATCTTAATGCACATAGAGCAAGTGAAGATTGAAGACTAAATTACTTTGCATTGTAATATATAATTTTTTTATGTAATTGGTCTGTAATAGTAACTAGGGCTCTTACTTGTAATAATCACCCACATCACATGCATGGTCTAATAAGTAAGCTCAAATTGAATAACAATTAAAACTGGACCTAGAAAAGACCCTAGGACACTCACCATTGCACTTGTATATGTTAGGCACTTGAATAGGATGAATGTGAAATGAAATAGGACCAAAATACACAAAATGTGTACCTCCGGTAGACCAGAAAAACTAGTTCATTCTGCCCCCGGTCGACCGAACCTGGCCTGGGTCAACAGGTTGACCATAGTCCTGTCGACTGAGCTTCTGAAGCTCATTTGACCCCGATCAACCAAACCCCTTTGAAGTCAACAATTTGACTTCCTAGTTGACCGAGACATTTTTGTACAACACCAACCTAGTCGACCGAGTTCCCATGTGTGGGAATCCAATGGTTTGGTCGACCGACCAATTAGTTAATTTTCACCCTGGTCGACCGAACCACGCTATTTTGGAAAAATCACCTTGGACATACCTTTCCGGTGGACCAACCTTGAAGTTCTTTTTTGGCCCGGTCGACCGAACCATATGAACTTGGGTCGACCGTAAGTGTTCTAGTCGACCGGTGCTTTCGGGTTGCCCTCCATTTTTACCACAGTTAACTATTTTTTAACAGGGTTAAAATTACTAAATGTCATTAAAACTTTTTTAATAATTCCAATCTTGTCCCCAATGATTATAATTCATGGGGTGTCTATATGTACCCCTTCATTTGGGAAAATTAGAAACGAGATTAGCAAACCCAATTAAAAATTCTCTCTCAAGTCAAAAATCTTCTACTACTCATTCTCTTACTCCAATCACTCATACTTACCCTCTTTGATTGCTTAAATCTTGCAAATTGATTGAGTGTTTGTTTTCAATAGGTTTGCTCTCCTATCCTTGATTGATTGATTCAATTTTTTACGAGAGCTAAACCTAAGTTTTCTTAGGGGGCTTCGCTCATATGCCTATCCTAAGAAAACTTGCACTAAGCTTTTGAGCATTGCATTTGTGTTGCAATTTCTTAGGAGGCTTGTATTTTTTTTTTGGGTTGCAAAAATATTTCCAAAAACATTCTCAAATATCTTAGGTGATTCATTTCGGCATATTTTTGAAAAGATATTTGTGTTTGTGATATTAATCTTTGCTGCAATATTCATTAACTCACATATCATTTGTTGAATCCAAAGATTACATATCTTTTGCAAACCAAAGCCTACATACTACCTAATATTTACATGATTGATATATCCTACTGATTGATAGATTTGAGACTTGATTGATGTCTTTGTTTGAGAACCTTGATTGAGAATATCTTGAGATATAAAGATTGTTTGTTCACACTCTCACGCACTCATTACACAGATAGCAAATATATTTTGAGAGTTGGAATATTAGACCACACTGGCTTACATATTAAATCATTTTGTGGTGTATGTGACTGAACGCATTTGGGTACATATCTTCTTTACACAAAAGCACAATCACTATATTGATATTCTTTGATCGTAAAATCTGAGTATTTCCAGACATAGCCTGAGGGGGTGGCAATCCAACCCGATAAAGATTCATGTAAAGGTTGAGGTCCGCCCTATGCTAATTGACCTGGTTTGTTTAGGTGTTGCTCCACCCATTTAAGCGAGCTATTATAGTGGTAATCATTGTGCTTGTTAGCCAAGGCGGGGATGTAGGCAATTGGCCAAACCTCGATAACATTTTTGCATGTCACATTTACTTTATTATTTTCTAGTGCATGTGTGTATGATTAAATTGCTTTATTTACTTTCCAGTATATATTTACATTACTTGCACTAGATTGACCATAGGGTTGTGAATATACTGGTATTATAATATTTACCTAGAGATTAAACTTTAAAAATACCAATTCACCCCCCCCCCTGTTGGGATCACGGTAAAGCTAAAAATTATTTAGGTATTTTCAGTATTAGCAGGCTTATTTGAGTTCAGATTTTGTATTATATGAGAGTATACTGATGTTTTGTGGTGTAAATTAGGTTGTTATGTTTTTTAGGGTTAGGGTGTTTTTTTTTTGGGACCCCACAGGCATGGGTTAAGGACCCTTATAGATATTTTTCAGGAGCCTAGGTAAATTATAGTTTAGAAAATTACGAGTTTGCAAGTTCAGGATATATAAGTGAGATGATCTTCTGGGGAATTCAGTGATATACTAAGGAATTGATATATATATATATATATATATATATATATATATATATATATATATCTATGTGTGTGTGTGTGTGTGTGTGTGTGTGTGTGTATTATTTCAAGATTTTAAGGATAGTATGCTGAGGACGTGAGAGTGGAATTGGAGGCAAGCCTCCCACCCAATTAGGTAAGGGAAATATTTTATGCTAGGAGATTCAGGAACTTTTATCAATAAAATGTGGAATTTTTTTAACAGGGTATGGAATAATAATTATATAGCTTTATAGATTTCAGAATGTGAATTTTATTAATTGTGTGGTCAGAATAGATATTTTTTTAGTACAGAGTTTATACAGTTTTTCAGAAAATCATGACTTACAGTGCTTTTGCATAGAAACATGTTTTAGTAGATTTTATAGAATTATGAATTATAGTGTATATATAGATAGATATATTTAACAGACAGAATATTTTTTGCAAACAAATATACATATAGACAGACATATTTGAGAGTGTTAATAGAATACCATGATTTTCAAAATTTCAAACCATGACACTCTGATAATTCATTTTATTCAGTCAAAAATTACGGCTAAAGTATTAAAGTTATTTTAGTTTAGATATTATAGTATTTTCATATCAGATTTATAGTGTTATGGTTATTTTGGAATCATGATGAAAATAGTAGGATATCTATAGAAATAGTATATACAGTATCAGACCCTGATGAATCAAGTTATGTTTAGTTAGCAGAGTACAGAGCCATTGCTAATATAGATCAGAGTGCAACCACGCATCTTAGATAGTGTGTGGATGATTTCTGTCAACTGTGTCCAAAAGACCGGGTTAAGGTGGATGGTTTGACGAGGTAGTTACCAGTTTCGTGCCTAAGAGAGGTTGTAGTTTGGTCAGGCTGAGGATTGGTAGAGTTACAGTTGACTTACTTGGTAGGCCAACCAGGATTAAGTCTCGCCTATGGGCTGCACAACCTTGACATGAGGTGTTAAATCATGACGTATAGTTTTCCAGGGTAAACATCTCAATTATGTATATGTATACAGAATTATAGAATATCAGCAGATATAGTATGATACTAGAAGTATGAAAAAGTAGAAAACTCAGATATTACAATTATACTTTAAACTATGATAGATACAAGTTATAATGTATATTGATTTACCAGCTTTTACAGTTTCAGATATTGTTAGTATAATATTTACAAAACTCAGTCACCACATACTAGTAATAGCATATTTCCTCTTATGGAGCATTGTCTCATCCTAATGATTTAACATTTTTCAAGTGATCCAGCTAGGCGAGCAGATCAAGCTCGCAAATAGAGAAATCTTTTGTACTGTCCTGTTTATAGGGTAAGTGTATTTAGAGGATTGTATTTTTGAGTAGATGATACTGGGGTGATGTGTAAATATGTATGTATGGTTTGGAAACATTGAATTCTGGTATTGTAAATATGAGTGTATGACTTTATGTTTTCCGTTGCATAGGTGTGTCAATTTGTGTACAGGGATACCTTAATGCCTATCTGGGGTCTAAGATGTTATAGTAGGTATGATAGGGGTATCAGAGTATTATATAAATAAAAAAATGGAGTAATTTTTGAGTTGTTACATTGCTCGCCCATACAAGTAGCACCCCTCTGCTCTGATACCTTATGCAACCGAGTATGACTACAACTGAAGCTCATAAAGGGACTCACCTTACTCAGTAAGCCCTCAGGTGGATAGTTTGTCTTGTATTCACATACATTCACACAATTATTTATCAGTGAAGGTTCCCAAGGATAGGGAAGATTACCACGCCTATACAAGTAGCTTCCCTCTTCCCTAATACGTTATGCAACTCGGTATGGCTACATCTGATACTAATCAGGACACTTATTTTTCTCACCAAGCCCTTAGGCAAAGAGCATACCTCGCCCCAAATACTTATAATACTACAATAAATACATATACATAAAACATATCTGTTATCCCTGTATCATTCATCTTTCATGTTCGTAGTATTACGTATCACATAATTCACTTTCACAATTCGCATTACTCTGATTTCATGCTACCATGTATTCACATCTACATTACTCTAATTTCATGCATGTGAATCTCACTTCCACATTTCATATCATCCACATTTTATATTCACATTTAGCATTACTTTGATTTCATGTTACTCTATATTCACATATGTATTCACATATTCTGTTCTAATTTCATTCACTGGTTAAATTAAACAATTATGCATTTAGAACTCACTACCAGATGGATAATCACTGTCATGCTTTCCCTCATGACGGGTTGTGTGACTCGAAGGCTGGACTTAACCCTGGTCGGCCCACTAGAGTTAAATAAAAAAAATAACCTCTTCAGTCTGTAAGTTAGATTGGCTTTCCCACATTGGTCCGAACTCCAAGGGGAATCTCTACCCTACACAGCACAATTGACCATCCCATCTCTACACTCTCTCTAAGACGTGTGGGTGCACTAATCTCTGCCAAAAATCATATGCAATAGTACTATGCCTCACTATGGTCCACTGGAGTTCTCAAATCATAAATTTCAATTTAACATTCACATTCAGCTCTGATTAACAATACACATGCAAATAATCACAACTCAACTTAGTATTTTCATTTTACGCATGCCACACATTTAAAATAATAAGTGTCATGCCCCGAACTCGAAAATGGGACTCGGGGGTGAATTTAAGTAACCTAACTTGTCTCTGTATCAATTAAAAACATACATGATACAACATACAATGAGGGCCCAACCCCGTGGGGTACATGGTTGCCCTATATACATACATACAATCATCCATACTCATCGACCTACGCAGAGGAATTCGGTCTTTCATACAATAAATAAGTTCATACTAGAGTCTATACAAACTAGGACATATATATCCCCATAATTACAACACATGCCCCAGGTGTCTACAAAATTCATCCTGACAACCTGGATACCAAAACTCGTACCTAGAAGGTACTAGAAGTAGCTACAACACCCTTGCTTCCACACGCTAGGATGCTACTTACCGCTACCTGAAAACCCTGAAAAATATTGTACGTACGTTCGGGGTGAGACACCTCTCAGTAAGGAAGAAAGTTGTTTATATCAGGAAAGCTGTTTATATCAGTGTGTGGCATACCAGTGTCATTTTACATACCTCATAACACTATACATACGATACAATATGAAACAATTCGTACAGTTTCATACAATTCCATACAGTTCCAGTATTTTCAGAAAAACCATTCCAGTTCATACGATACCCAACATACATACATACATACATACAGTCAGTGTCGTCACACCAGTTCGCAACTACACCAGGTCACCCCGTCTCACAGCGATTACATTGCTACATATGCAACTATGCTGCGACGATCAAGGCCCAACGGTGAATCCATTACATCATACACAACTACACAAGGTCACCTAGTCTCACAGCGGTCACGTTTCTACACATGCAACTACAAAGATCTATGACTCAGACCCAATAGTGAATCCATTGCTACGTAGGCAACTACACAAGGTCACCTAGCCTCACCCCGATTACATTGCCATGTAACAACTACGCTGCGACGACCTAAGCCCACTATGAATCCATTGCAACATACGGTGTAGATCACACCTTCGGTGACCAACCGAACCATACTGGTGTTATTTCACACCCTGGATATAAAGCCAGCCACTCTCGACGTACGATAATTAGCCGCCACTAACCGATTTCACAAAACCTGGAATCATTTTGGAACTCACGTCCCCATACATTTCAGCGTACGGTAATTAGCTGCCACATAGATGTTTTACAAATACCTAGAACAACATACATACATCCATACATACGTACCACACTTATTTGGTTTATGGCAAATCATATCGTTTACAATTTCAAGTATACAGTTTATGCAAATATGGATTACGGTCACCTCAATAATACAGTTTTAATGCAAACAACAATTTTCCAAACAAAATAGAGATGATACCCGAAATCCCCAATTTTCTCGAAAATTGTAACTCGAAAATCCCGCATTTCTTCCCAATAGATTTCCCCAAATAAGTAGTCAAAACATACATACGATCATAGCCTACAAGCCTACCGATCCCGATTTCAAAAATGGACTAATATAAACAGAATCCCCTTACTTCAACCCGAAATCCAACTACGAACTCTACGGTCCTCAAAACCACGAACCGAGACTCCAAAATCTACAAACCACAGTACTAAACATACTTACAATCCATACTACTACACATATACCGAATCAGAAATGAAAACCGAGCCTTACCTCGATTTTGGACCGAAACCCGAAATCGCTCTAATTGAGATTTCGATCCATTAGAAACGTAGAGAATCCATCGCTAATCCTCGCTGTCACTTTGGATTTATGAATCTGGCGACAAACGGTGAAGGAATCGAAGAGAGAGAGAGAGAGAGAGAGAGAGAGAGAGAGAAATCAAAACTTAGCCAGGAAGAAACCCTAAAAAATCCTTTTATAGACCTTTGACCTGAGGGATTTCGTCAACGAAGTGGTCTTCTCATCAACAAGGTCTTCAGATATTTCGTCGACGAGGCGGCAATTTCGTCGATGAACCTTGATATTTACATTTTCCTAAACCCCTCGGCTTTTTCTCGTCGACGAGGCTCTGAATTTCGTTGACGAGAAATCTACTACCTTCATCGACGAATTCTAGCTTTGTCGACGAAGTCTGCAGAATTCCCATTTTACCCCTTTTCACATACTTATCACGTACAACACAAATTTGGGTTCTTACAACAAGCATAATTATATCTCATTAAAATAGTAAGCCAACCCATATTCATCATCCATTTTACTGAAAATACGCATCAAGTTATCTCCACAATTTCCAAAAAATCCATTACTTTCATCATTCCATTTTCACAAACATTAACTATAGCCCCAGGCTTAAAAACCATAGTTCAAACGGTTGGCTTTTCTAAAATTCGCATAATAAACATATTCTTACACATTATTTTTCCATTTTAATTGGTAAATTCATAAAATTACTAGTTTAATCTATTCCCCTCAACTGGTTTCTAGAAACTATGCCAGTAGGGACCCTAAAACGATGCTTGCGGTGCTTATCCCAAACCCTGATTCAATAACTCTAATTTAATCAAATCAACCACAAATAAAATACTATTTTAACATTTCTTATGCCCATAAATTTCAAATAAACAATGAAACTCCCAAAAATAACCAATTTTCTTAATTCCCTAAATCTCACTCTCGCTTTGGAGTGGTGCCTAGGACCCCTAAATTGAAAATTTGCTCCCGCCAAAATGTCGACGATCAAGACTAGGATCTCGTGGGGCTGCCCAATCATTACTTTAGCTGAAGATCCAAGAAAAAATTAAGGAAAAAGAGGGAGTATACCTTATCCTAACGGTGGTGTCTACGTCGCTCTAATGACAAATCCAATCCGGTAGGAATGTCGATAGCTGAAATACGAATCCAACGGTATCTTCCATTTTTCGATCACCCAAATATTTGCCGAGAAAATGAAGAGAGAGAGGAGGAGGACGAAGGAGAGAGTTGAGATAGAGACGCTGAGAGAGAGACGATCTCTCTGTAATTTTTTTTTCAATTCAATCTCTTATAGAAGTTTACATGTTAAGCTTATTAATATATATATATATATATATATAATATTTAATAAATAAGTATAATTTAATTATTAAATTTTAATTTTAATTTTGATTTGATTTTATTTATTTATTTATTTTTATTTTTTTTGTACTTTTACACTTCCATGCATATTATTTTCTAGGGCGTTACAACTTACCTTGTAACTGGGATGATACCAACGAACTCCTCTATCACAAAGCTCACTGCACTCCCCTGCCGAGATTTCCTGAAATATTTGTAATGCTGGGGGTGAGACACCTCTCAGTAAGGGAAATAGACTAATATCAGTATGTGTCAACATAAGTTTTATCATATTATAAACATATACTGCAAATAATATAATTGTAATATATATCTTAAGCTGAAACTGATAACACATGAAAAATTATACTTTAAAACATAATCTTACTATATCATAATGAATTTTCGTATCACTTAAATCATCTTTTAAATCCGTATATTACTGAAATTATACCCTAGATGTATATATGTATATCATGAATTAACCCTACATGATTCGGGTTATGCGGCCCATAGGATGGACTTAACACTGAATGGCCTACCTAGTTAAGTCAAACTGACATAACTACGCACAATTGCCCACCCATCCTACTCTCTGTCAAACCTCTAATGGGTGAGTACACATAGGGTATCCTACTCTCCGCCTACACTTCTGGCTAATCGGCCTTCGACCCATACTTCCTGAATAGTGTGGTTGCGATGTCAGCTATACACTAATCTGGTCCACCCATTCTACTCTCCGTCAACATCTGGTAGGTCGGCTCGCAGTGGGTATCCTACTCTCTGATCTAACTCGCTAACTACGGTACCGTGCTCTTAACATGCGTAACCATCCGGGTTCTGTTACAATATAATACATTTCACATAATATTTATGTTCATAAATAACATTTTTATATTTTTGAAATAAAATCTGGCTTTTACATCTTTCTGAATAAAAGCTGTCCTTTCATAATTTCTGAATATATCGTCATATTAAAAATGATCACGGCATCTACACTAGCTATCATATCATGGCATCTATGCCGACTATACTATCACAGCATCTACGCCAACTGTGTTGTCATAATATACTGAAAAATTTCTTAATTTTGGTACTAATCATCATCTTTCTAAAAATATAGTCAAAACATGTTTGTTTTGTGAAAACATAAAATATTCTAACATGTTGTAAGTCTGCAGTAAAATCATCTATACTCATCCCACACAAGTGAGTACTACTATATCATATTATCTGACCTGGAAAACATATTTTACTGAAAAAATAATATTAAATATAAAATCAAGGTTTCCTCACTTCAACATCAGCATTCCCAAAACTAAATATTTCATGCATATAATTTATGAAACAAATACTGTACAATATACGTTAAATTTTTCTAAAAATACCTGACTTAATCTATTCCCTTACCTATTTCCTGTTAACTGTGCTGAACTCTAAATCTAAGCCCCACGACATTCGAGGTTCAAAATCCTGAAATTATATTTTTCTCTAAATTAATCAACTCAATCTCCAGAATATTATCATTTAATATTCCCTATGCCCCAAATACTTCAATTTTACAATTAAAGCTAATATTTAACACCCTTACCTCAATTTTGAAGTGGTGCACCGGAACCTCAAACTAAAAATCTGCTCCAGTGAAGTTACGTAGAATCCTCCCACGAACTTTGTGGTGGTTCCTGATCATCAAAATGGGGCTTAACGGAGTGAGAATCGAAGGAAAATGGAGCTAGGGCTGTAGGGTTTGATAAGGGAGAGAGAGATTAGATTGTTTTAATTAACAAATGAGCTCGTAGGTTCCCTTTAAAAATCATTTTGCCAAGAAAACCGTCAACGGTTTTCTGCTCCTTTTACAAAACCGTCGACTATTTTCCTACTTCCTCACGAAACCGTAGACTATTTGGATTGTACCCAAACCTTCTTCCTTTTTTTCTTATTTATTTTAATTACTATATTTTCTGGGCCTCTACATTCTCCCCTCCCTTTAAAATTTCGTCATCGAAATTGCTGACTATACACGCATCAAACTCTAAAACAAAAATTCGCTATACTTTTATTAATTACCCTCACTTATGGCGGAGGAATACCGTGGTTACACATACGGTTCTGAGAGTTTACAATAACTAACCAAAATTCCCTCAAAGCCTTCTATATCCTATAAACCAAAATATAATTTATACATATATTATCCTCCACTACAAAAAATAAAATTGAAGCTATACTTACCTTACCTGGGCTATTACTTTTCCTTCTCTGACTAATGCTGATCCCCACTGAACAGATGTGGGTACTTCCATCGTTTCTCTCCCTCTAGCTCCCACGAAGCTTCCTCTATTGCATGAATCTTCCATAATACCCTTTCTAGCAGAATTTTCTTGGTGTGCAATTCTTGTTCCTTTCTATCCAGAATCTGCACTGGTATTTCTTCATATGTTAAAGTATCTCTAAACTCCAACTCCTCATAGCTGATCACATGGGAGGGATCTGAGACATATTTCCTTAGCATAGATACATGGAATATGTCATGAATCCTGGATAGTGCTGGTCGTAAAGCTAATTTGTAGGCGACTGGACCCACTCTAATGTACCTAGGGTTCATCTTACCCTTCCTTACAAACCTCATAACTCCTCTCATCGGTACTGCTTTCAAGAACACATGGTCTCCTACATCAAATTTCAATTTTCGGTGGCAAGTATCTGTAAGGACCTAAACCTGAGTGGGTTCCTACATATAAATTTTTCAGCGGAAGCAAATAAATCTAAATTATTTTTATTACCAGGGTACAAATTAGCTTTATTACAAATATATGTCTCAACTATTGAAATGCAAATTTCTAAAATTCTAAAATACACAAACATATTCTAAATTGTATTATGCTAAAGTCTTATTCTACTCTACTCTTTCTATTCCTGGCTATGCACTTGCTACGCCAAATTTCTGGTACACTCTTCAAAATGATCTGAAATGTAAAATAATGATTAGGGTGAGACGACGCTCAGTAAGTAAATAAGGTTGTTATTAGTGTGTGTCCAAAATAAGCTTTCATAATATTTTAATTTCATAAAATAATATTTAATACTATAACTTCATAAGTGCTTTTAAAATAAATTTAAATTTAAAAATTTTTGTATAAAATTTTTACGATCATCTATAGTAATAAAATTTTATAATCATATACTATAGCTATTAAACTGAACTTTTTAACTTTTAAAACTATAACTATAATATTCAATCATGTATATATATATATATATATATATGCTTTTCCATATTAAATCATTATCTAGGCAAAAAAATGTCCCCACTCACATAAACATATATTTTTCCTTCAATTCATCAATAGCTCTGTATACATAATTAAATATGTATATACATGTACTGTAAAAACCTCCCTTAGGTCTGTTAATCGTAAGTCATGTTTACCCTCATGACTGGGTTGGCGGTCCGAAAACTGGACTTTGCTGGCTGGCCTGTCAAACTAAATCAACGTATATCATCATTAAGTGAGATTTTCCCTATTAAACCTTGGTCCGATCCAGGTGTGCACTCAGGAGAAATTCACTACCATATAAAATCACTCTGCAATCAGCGTGGGTACACTCTAATCCATTTAAACTTTAAGCTGCGGTACCAAGCATTCGTAATTTTCTGTATCATCTGTGCCATAAGGGGTTTTGAAAACATCTTATTATAAAATTTATAAAATTACAATAATATCATGAAAATCTCATTTTTACTCATATTTTCGTGAAATACGCAACATAAAAAACCAACTCATGTCATTTTTACTTATATTTTCGTGAAATATACAACGTAAAAATAAACTCATGCCACACATTTTTCATGTTAAAAATATTTTTTGAATAAAAATTAATGTTGTAAGATATCCGAGGGGTTTCGAACATTTCTTGACTCAAAAATAAACGCAAGTATATTAAAGATAAAACTGGTATAATTAAACATGCATAAAAATAAATTTGGGAGAATTTTATGAAAATAACTAGTATAATCAAATTTACTTACAAATAAACTTGAGTTTAAATAAAAATCTAACATAAACAAATTAACTTACCAATAAACTCGCGTATAAATTATAATAAAAATCTAACAAAATCAAAATTTACTTACAAATAAATTCGGGTAAAAATTTTAAATAAAAATCTAACATAATCAAATTTACTCACAAATAAATTTGGGTAAAAATTTTAAATAAAAATCTAACATAATCAAATTTACTCACAAATAAATTTGGGTAAAAATTTTAAATAAAAATCTAACATAATCAAATTTACTCATAAATAAATTTGGGTAAAAATTTTAAATAAAAATCTAACATAATCAAATTTACTTACCTCTTACTTAACCTTGTGCTACGATCACAACGAATATCTTAAAAAAATGAGACCAAAAAGAGTGGGTGAGTAAGAATTTTAATTATAACAAAAATTCTTCCTCCACCACTAATTCTTTCACTCACTAATCATTCACTTCTTTTGGATTTTTTTTTTTTTTTCGTGAAAAATGAATGTTGAGAGCTTGTTATTTATAGAAAAATTTTGTGGAATAAAATTGAATTTGTAAAAGTGTGGGGAGATGGGTGAAATTATATTTTTTTAAAATTTAAGGAATAAGTATGGGATGGGCTAAGTATGGGCTAGGTATGGGATGGGGATGGGGATCATGTGAGAAAAATGAGAGTGTTTGCCAACATTCCCATTTTAATTAATTTTTAACTAATTCACTTAATTAATTAATTAATGATTTTTTTTTTGAAATTATTATTATTATCATTGTTATTATTTTTAAGCTATACTTTAGTGTGTGTGTGTGTGTGTGTGTGTGTGTATACATACTGAAAAAAAATTATTTCAAAATTTGAAAACTCATGTGGCCCCACATGGTCTTGTGGGCCCCACAAAACTTCGATACCCAAGTGGGCCCTGCATAACTCCAATAGTTCTCACACGGTTTTATGGGCCCAACATAGTTTCGGGACTCATGTGGACCCCACACGATTTTGGGATTCATATGCATCCCACATGGGCTTGTGGGCCCCACATGCGCTGGATGTGGAAATGATTACCTATATTGCGAGATTTATGAAGTGTATACAAGGACACTGATGTAGAAAGGAATTAGTCGACCTATGTCCTATGGTTCAACCCTCAGAAAAGCACATGCACTCATAACACACTTCAGTTTGTAATTCTTTGTAGGTACATATGGATTACGTGAAGACTTTCGGTGCATGAAGATCGCAATTGATATGCCAAAGCAAGTTCAAGTCCGAGACTCGTGTGGGCCCCACCTAGTCATATGGCCCCCGCATAGGGTACCTATTTTTATTATTATTTTATCATATATTTCTACAAATTATGTTAGTCAAAACATTATTTTATATATATGTACTTATTTACATGTACAAACAATGTCTACCCTATTCATCCTATGAAATTTCATTTTGATCAGGCCGATGTCCAGGGAGCGACTGAACCGCAATGGTCTCTAAGCACTCGCTAAGACAAGGTCTCTCTAAGGCATCAAACATGGAATTAAGGATCCTACAGAAAAGCACTTCTGTATTGATATTAACTTAATGACTATTTTTATTATTTTATTATTATTATTATTATGCTTTAATCATATATATATTTTTAGGTCATCACAGTATCTATGTAACTTTTTTTCGACTTTGAGTTTCACTAATTCTATTTCAAATAAGTCAGAGTTTATCATATGCCTGCTGCACCAAATTTGACCCCAAAACTTGCCTTTCACCCACTTCATCCCAGTATAGCGGAGAACGGCATCTCCTACCATATAATGCCTCATAACGTGTCATTCCAATGCTAGCCTGGTAACTGTTATTATACGTGAATTCAACCAGCGACATAAACTGGGTAAAACTACCCTTGAAGTTTAGCACACATGCTCGAAGCATATCTTCTAGTATCTGGATCGTCCTCTCCGTTTGCCCATCAACTTGAGGATGAAACACTGTACTGAATGATAACTGAGACCCCAAAGCCTCATGCAAACTTCTCCAAATCTGTGACGTGAATCGTGGGTCTTGATTTGAGACTATAGATTCCGGCATACCATGGGTCGAACTATCTCCTGAATATATAATTTCATCAGCCTGCTCATGAAGTTGTTGACTTTAATAGGGAGAAAATGAGCAGTCTTTGTCAACCAATCCACAATCACCCATATGGCGTTCTACCTATACAATGCCGGCGGTAACCCTGTAACAAAATTCATAGAGATATGATCCCACTTCCACGGTGGGATGTGAAGTGGCTGCAACTGTCCCACCGGTCTCTAGTCCTTAGCCTTTACCTGCTGGCATGTCAAACATTGCTCCACAAACTCAACTATCTCCTTCCTCATACCGCTCCACAAAAATGACTCCCGGAGGTCTCGATACATCTTAGTGCTTCGAAGATGTACTGTGTAAAGGGATCTCCATGCCTCCTCTAGGATAATCCTCTTAATTTCAGCATTTGCAGGTACGCATAGCCTGGTACGGAACCTCAGAGCTCCTTTATCTGAAATATTAAACTCCCCTCCTTGTTCTTCCTGCACTTTACCCATCAGCTATTCTAATTCTGCATCATTTCTCTGAGCAGCTTTAATCCACACTTGCAGGGTAGGTTGTAGTACCATGTTAGCAATAAATGTCTAGTGCTCACCTTCTACCAACTCCATACTGAGCATCTCCAAATCCATTTCAATCGAATGATGAATCATCCCTACTCATAGTGTTGCTTCCACAATGTTTTCTTTCCTCGAGCGGTAACTAATAGTGCAATCGTAATCTTTTATCTGTTTTAATCATCTCCTCTACCGCATGTTAATTCTTTCTACATGAAGAAATACTTCAAACTCTTATGGTCGGTAAAAATTTCACACCTACCCCCATAGAGATAATGTCTCCAAATTTTCAGCGAATAGATCAGTGCAGCTAACTCCAAATCATGGGTAGGGTAATTCTTTTCATACTCCTTAAGTTGCCAAAAATTTTATGCAATAACCCTCTCATGCTGCATCAACATGCATTCGAGTCCTTTCAAGGATGCGTCACTATATATAACAAATCCATCATCTCCTTACAGAATAGATAACACTGGTGCAGTGAAAAACTGCTGTTTCAACTCTTGGAAGCTCTACTCACACTCGTCGGTCCATTCAAACTTCACATTTTTCCTTGTGAGTCGTGTCAGCGAACCCGATAATCTGGAAAAACCATCCACAAAACACCAGTAGTAACCCGCCAAACTTAAGAAACTTCTAATCTCCTAAATATTTCTAGGTCTCACCCAATTCACCTCCGCTTCTATCTTACTTGGATCTACTGATATGTCATCCCCAAAAATCACATGTCCGAGGAAAGTGACCTTCCTTGACCAAAACTTACATTTCTTGAACTTAGCACATAGCTTCTTTTCTCTCAATACCTACAGTATTAGTCTCAGATGATCTTCGTGTTCTTCAAAACTCTTCGAGTAGACCATTATATCATCAATAAAGACAATAACAAACTGATCCAAGTACTGATAGAATACTCGATTCATCAAATCCATAAACGTTGTGGGTGCATTAGTCAAACCAAATGGCATAATTAGAAATTCATAGTGGCCATATCTGGTCCTGAATTTTGTCTTCAGAATATCTTCTGCTTTAACTTTCACCTGATGGTATCCCAATCAAATATCAATCTCTAAGTAGACTTGGGTTCCCTGTAACTGATCAAATAAGTCATCAATTCTAGGAAAAACATACTTATTCTTGATCGTCACTTTATTTATCTCCTTATAATTGATGCACATCCTTAGCATTTCATCTTTCTTCTTTACAAACAACACTGGCGCTCCCTAGGGCAACACGCTAGGTCTGATAAACTTTTTATCTAAAAACTCCTGCAATTGGTATTTCAACTCCTTTAACTCAGCTAGGACCATCTTATAAAGTGTCTTAGATATCAGTACTGTTCTTGAAAGTAAATTCATGGCAAACTCAATCTTATGATCTGGTGGTAAGCTAGGTAACTCTTATGGAAATACATCTGAAAATTCCTTGACTACCAAAATATCTGTAAGTTTCAATTTTTCCTCTGGCATCTCTTTTATATAAGCTACATACCCCTAGAAACCATCCTTAAGTAGCCTCCTGACATGAATGGCTAACACTAATTGTGGCAAGGTGCGCACACACGATCCCACAAATTTGAATTCCTGCTCTCCCGGGGGTCTGAATATCACCTCTTTTTCATGGTAATCTGTAAGGCCCTAGAAAATGATATGCTTGGGAATGTAAAAAATAAATAAATAAAATAAATAATTAATTAATTTAATAATATATTAATATAATATAATATATTATTATATATTATAATATAATAAAGTATATTATATATATATATATATATATATATATATGAATCTCCTGAAGCTTCCGGCTTCAGGAGAGTTAAATTAAACTTTAATTCATGCCCCCCCCCCCTCAGGATCGCTCTGCGCTCAACTCTTCATCTCTCTCTCTATCTCTCTCTCTCTCCTCATGCTCCCCCTATCTCTCTCCTCAATTTCTTAGTGAGTACTCGGCTGATAGGAGAACAAAAAATACCATTGGGTTCCATTCTCCGCCACCAACATTTCTACCAGAGTGGATTTTTCGTAAGAGTGACATAGGCATATCTCTTAGGGTAAGGTAAATTCTCACTCTTACCTCATTTTTTCTTAAATATTAAGCCGAATTGATGATCGAACACCACCACGAAAATCTAGGGATGATTCTCTACAAGTCTAGCGGAGCTAATTTCCTATGGGGTCATCGTAGACATAGCGTCAAAATTAGGATAAGGGAGTTATTTAGGAATTAATTGTTATTTAATTAATGTAGATTTGGAAATGTTAAAATATTGGGCATTCTAGGGTTAAAATGAGTAAGTAGGGTTTTTGGAATATAGGGTTCGAGTGAGCACCGTGGGTATAATTTTGGGGTCCCTGCTGGCGTAGTTTCTGGAAACCAAGTAAGGGGAATAAATTATAATAGTTATTTCAAAAAATAATGAATAAATTATTTTGTGAAAATGGAATATGATGAGTTACCTGAAAAATTAGTATATTGTAAGCATTAGACAAAAGTTGTGTGGCATATGATGTATATTGAAAATGTGAAATATAGTGATGGGTAATTTCTGAGAAAATAATGAAATGAGAATTATTGATATGTTAATGGAAAATGACAAAATTTGGAATTTATATGTGAATAGAAATGATTTCTATGAAAATGAGAATGCGTGAATTACTGATATGAGTATTTTGATAAATATTGAAACACGTGAATTATGATATATGCTAGTATGTGAATGAAATAAAGATATGTTTTATTGAGAAACATTGAAACGAGAACATATATATCTATATATATATATATATATATTGAAGAGTATTTTATGAAAAATGATAAAATATGTAGTATAGAAATGTTTTACTGGGAAATGTTGAATAATGTGAAATGAGATATATATGTATTATTATGAAATGAATTTTGAAATGTGAATATTAATAATGAGAATATTGCAATGTAAATTTTGCAATATAAATATTGAAATGCGGAAATTGAAATGTGCACATTGCAAAGTGCGAAAACTACAATGGGATCATTGAAATATGATTGATGAAATGCCAATACCGCGTAATGATTGCAAGTATATGGTCATGATAATACTGATGAATAGTTATGGAAACCCTAATGATAGGTTGTGATATTGAGCACAGTACCATTGCTAAAGGTGTTAGTGCAACCACACGGTCCCGTGGAGAGTGTGGTGTGGGCAGTCGACTGAGCCGTTTAGTAGAGTTGTTGTGCCCCCTAAGTTCGAATTAGGGCTATAAGCCGGCCAGTCGTACTATAGATGCATGGATGGATTTCCATTTTGATCTAACCGGGTAGGCCAACTGCGGTTAGATCCAGCCTTCGAGCCGCACAACCCTATTTAAGGGGGGAAGCATGATGTGGAAAAGAGATCCTCAGGGTAGCTATGAATTACAGATGCGATGTTGGTACTGAATACCAAGGATACTCACGTGCTTGATAGTGAAATTGAAAAACGGATATATGTGAGTTAATAACATAAATAATTGAAGTGAAGTAAAGCTTTCCGCTGAAGGGCTTACTAAGTAAGGTGAGGGTCTTGATAGGTATCATATGTAGTCATACCTACCTGTATAATGTATTAGGGTAGAGGAAAGCTACTTATATGGGTGGGTAATCTTCCCTATTCTCGGGAACTTCACTTATAAACTTGGGTTCCGTATGAATGATTTTTTAAAATGGAATTAAAAGCTTATGAAAGCTTGTATTTTATATATATATATATATATATATTATTATGAGCATATATCAGTTATTTTCTCAAATAATATGATAATTTAAAAGACTATATTATGATATGATGAAACTCATATTGTCACACACTGTAAATAATTTATTCTGTCTTACTGAGATGTGTCTCGCCCAAATTGTCTAAACTTTTCAGGGAATAGAGAAAGACTTGGTGACAGGGCTCCGAGATAGTGTGAAGTAGATACCTTGATATAAAGGGTGAGTTTTGGACTAGGGAGGTGTAATTCCCCTAGAGCTGAGTTGTTTTGGAGTATGATAGAAATGTTTGTATATGTATATTGATACTTTGGGTATTGTATTTTGGATGGTATGTACATTATGTCTTCCTTTCTTAGGTCAATATTAATAAAATTTTTGTTTACCCAGTACCCAATGCGAGTCGGGTCATGTGAGTGGTATCAGAGTTGTTGACATGGCCAATAGTTGATGAATATTTGCTATTTATTGAAAAAAAAAATTGGTATGAAAAATAGGGGCGTCACAGTTTGGTATTAGAGCTTAGGTTGCTAGGTTCTGCAAACTTTAGTACACAGTAGAATACAATACCAAAGTATAAAGATTGACTGTGAGGAGAATAGGAAATGGGTAGATTGAGATATGATTTAGTTGTTGTTAGATGAGGAGATTGGGAATTTAGGGTTCTATCTTATAGCCTAGAAGCAGGGAATTCCATGATTGTTTCTTTGATTTTCCTGGGGTGACGACTTCAAGAAAACCATGGATACTATCGCTGGTTTTTGTTTCTAAATAGTAGGACTGAATCTTAAATTGGGATTAAGGATATTATGATGAATGGTAATAGAGGAATGTTTCATGATTTATAGTTTGATAAGTGTATTGGTTGTGTGATATTAATTGAGTTCTGAGAGTGGTTGTTCCCTTTTCAGGATAGACCCCGACAATAACAATGTAAATACTAAAACTAGTGGCAATGAGAGGGCTTCCAACATAGGTGGTAGTAACCTTGAATAGGTGCTATGTAGTGCAAACCAGCAGGTCATGGCAGGGATTGTGTGGAACTATGGGGGACAGATCTACCCACCAGCTGACTCAGAGTGCATTGTTGAGCACTTTATCCACATGAATCCTCCAACTTTTACGAGGAGAGCTGATTAAATCATTACGAAGGAATGGATCCAAGAGATGGAAGATATATTAGCAAGTCTCCGCCGTGCAAACGAGTAGAAAGTTTTGTATGCTATTTTAAAAATGACTGGGGAGGCCAAGCATTGGTGGATGTCAGTAAAGCTACTTGAAGAACAAAGTTTAGAACCAGCAACCTTGGCATGGAACCATTTTAAGGAAATTTTCTATGATCAATACATTCACTCTTCTAACAAAGATGCCCAGGTGGACGAGTTTATGAATCTGAACTAGAGGAAGAGATCTATGCCTCCTGAATTTTAGGGAGCTACCAGTTAGGGGACTTGGAGTAGACATGGTGGCAATATAGGCCAGAGCTAGGGAATGGAAGACCGAGTGGCATTGGGCAGACTGATGCCCCCTCCCTGTCGTAGATGCTACAAGAGACACTCGGGAGAGTGCCGGGTGAGGAAGGTTGTCTGTTATCAGTGCCATCGGCCTGGACATATGGCGAGAAACTTCCAGGCACCGCCAATGATAGCAGCTGCTCCTCGACCATATAAAGGAGGCTATCAAGTACCTTGAGATGGACAATAGAGGAATACTGCTCCGACACGAGTTTATGCACTAACTCCAGTAGATACTGAGGCTGCAGAAGATGTGGTGACAAGTACTGTTTCAATATTGTCATTTAAAGCTACCACTTTGTTTGATATCAGGGTGACTCATTCTTTTATCGCCCAGGAATATGTTAAGTGGTGTGGGTTTGAACCTCAGCAATTAGATGTTAGCTTATTTTTCGCTACACAAACCAGAGTTGTAGGGATATGTAGAAAGGTACTTAAGGGCTATCGAGTGGGTATTCATGGGAGGTCTTTGCCAGCTAATCTGGTGGTTTTAGAGATGCATGAGTTTGAAGTAATCTTGGTAATGGATTGGTTAGCTGCTAACCCTACCATTATAGAATGTTATGAAAGAAAGGTAGTATTCAAACCTCGAGGAGGATGTGTGCACCCCACATATTTGTTATCCACCATTCAAGCGACGAGGTTGTTTCTAGAGGGTTTTCAGGGATTTGTGACTTGTGGGAAGGAAGTATAAGAAGGGGAGTTGAGGATTGAGGATATCCCAGTAGTGAGAGATTTTCTTGATATATTTCCAAAAGGTTGCCGTGACTATCTCCTGATCGTGAGGTAGAATTTGTTATTGATCTAGTTTCAGGGACAATGCCAATTTCTAAAGCGCCTTATAGAATGGTGTCAGTAGAACTAAAAGAGTTGAAGGAATGGTTGCAGGAATTGTTGGATAAGGGGTTTATCGGGCTCAGGGTGTCACCCTGGGGAGCATCGATATTGTTTGTGACGAAGGAAGATGGGTCGATGAGAATGTGCATCGATTACATATTTCCATGTTTCCATAAGTCAGCCAAAATAGTGGGGACAGTATAATCCTAAAATTAAAATGTCCATAAGAATGTAAGATACTAAGTGGGCAACAATTGGACTTCCATGTTTTGTGGAAATTCTTTATTCCTTGGGAAGTGGGGCATCACAATAGCCTAAAACCAACCATAAGAACAAGATGTCATGGGCATCACATTGTCAAGTCTTCTGAAGGATCATATGAACCAAACAACACCTAACATAGTCATCTTTGGCAACTTACCTAGGAAAAATCATAATGATAATCAAACTTTTAGCAATCTGCTATCCAAAAGGAAAACCATACAAGCTAGGATTGGAACTTTATCTTTTTGCTCTATCCCATGCGAATCCTACTTGGCAATAGGACACCCATTTAACTGCTTAGACATCGACTCGGTTTGGATTTGATTTGTATACAGACTAATGTGAAATCTTCAGTTGTTGTCTACAATTGATTGTGGCTTTTGAAGCCATCTTCAGAATTTAACTCCAACTTTATAATGAAATTCTTCATTCTGTCATTCTTTTTAACACAAATGAATATCACATTTTCTTTCCTAGTCCATTTTACACAAGATTTATACTGCCAGACAATGTCCGATCACTGATTATAGCTGACTAAATAACTTTAATAGTATTGTATTCTATACCAAAAACCAAGACATGTGTGTATTGCATATTTGTGCAACCATTGGAGAAAGAACAGGGTTAGCCTAAGTCAATATAGTAGGACTTAGACTTGCCATAATTGCAGTCCATGTTTTTCATTGAGAATATTTTTCAACTGTGTTTTCATATTCAATGTGTGCCACCATAGGTTAGAAGATGAGTCTTAAAAACTATTTGAAGCAAGAAAAAAAATCCTAGGAGCCAATTTGGTAGGAAATTGATACCTTACCTTGATTTAAAAGTGTAAGCCTGTGTATTAGTTTGGTATTGAAAAGAAATTGGGTGACTAGAATTCCAGGGTATGTTTGGGAGTTCATATAATTTTTACTCAAACGAATTACAAAGTTATGGTGAAAGTTTTGTAGTGCCTTTTATACAATTGATCTAACGGGTAAATGATTACACATCCTGGTCTGAGATGTCCCAGTAGGTATGGTTCTTGATGAGTATGAGTCACTATTGCAAGTTCTCTGTTTAAATATGAGGCTAACCATTGGGTGTTATCTATTGATCATACACTTAGTTGTTTGTTTTTTTAAAAGAAAATAGTACAGAGAGATCCAAGAGTGAGGAGTTTCTTTCCAACTAACAAGCTCTCATATTTGATAGATTGAGTGCTTGTGGAAGGATAGAATTTGGGCACATGTCTAGGATTATAACAGCAACGAAAGGAATATACGAGTTAACGAATTTCAAACTTCTTTACCCTTAGGTGATGAATTTCTAGATAATTTTCCTAGAAGACTTATCAGGGCTATCTCCAAGAGGAGATTGAATTTAATATTGGTTTGGTGTTAGAAACGAAGCCTATGTCGACTGCTTTCTATAAAATGACATCAACTGAACTAAGACAACCTAAGGTGCAACTAGAAGATTTTCTCGACAAGGAATTTGTCCAACCTAGTATATCATCATAGGCTGCACTTGTGCTATTCACTAAGAAACATAATGGGATCTTGAGGTTATGCATTAATCATTTGAAGTTGAATCATGTTACATTAAGAATTGGTATTGACTTCTAGGGATTTGAGGATTATTCGATTAATTGGTAAAATCCAAAAATTTTTTAAGAGTGATTTGCAATTAAATTATCACCAATTAATATTTGGGAATTACATACCCCAAAGATTGAATTGAGTACACAGTAAGATTGCTATAAATTTCTAGTGTTACCAATTGGGGTTACTAATACACCTTACATTTTCATGGATATGATGAATCAAGTAATTCAACGATACTTGGATCAATTTATTATAATTTTTATGGATGATTTTTGGGATATTCAAAGACTCAAGAAGAGTAGGAACAACAGTTGCGATTGATTTTACAAACATTATGAGAGTATCAGTTATATGCTAAACAGGAAATGTGAGTTCTGGACAATTAATACGAAATTTGGGTCATGTCATAATCAAAGGATAGTTATCTATTGATTATTCTAAGGTTATGTTAGTGTTAGATCTTTGGAAGACTCGAGGTAAAAAAATTAAAGTTGTTAAGTGTTGGTACTGAAGCAAGGTGTATTAGGACAAGATGTATAATCCATCAATTTATGTTAGTTACCAAATTCCAATAGAATTGTTTAAAAGATTAATTCAAAACTTGTTAGGTTAACGATGGATTTTACTTGGGTTGGTTAGCAAATTTCGAGGACGGAATTTTTATAAGGAGGGGAGAATGTAACGCCCTAGAAAATGATACATTTGGGAATGTAAAAAATAATAATAAATAAATAATTAATGAATTAACATAATATAATAATATAATAATATATTATATTATATTATTATATATTATAATATAGTAAAGTATATTATATATATATATATATATGAATCTCTTGAAGCTCAGAATTGAATTAAAATTCAATTCACGCACCCCCCTCAGGATCTCTTTGTGCTCAACTCTCCGTCTCTCTCTCTCCTCACGCTCCCCTTCTCTCTCTCCTCAATTTCTTTGTGAGTACTCGGCCAATCAAAGAACGGAAAATACCGTTGGATTCCATTCTCCGCCATCGACATTTCTACCGACGTAGAAGCGACGTAGGCATATCTCTCGAGGTAAGGTAAATTCTCACTCTTACCTTAATTTTTCTTAAATCTTAAGCCAAATTGATGATCGGACACCACCACAAGAATCTAGGGATGATTCTTTACGACTCTAGCGAAGCAGACTTCTCATGGGATCGTCGTAGGCATAGCCCAAAAATTAGGATAAGGAGGTTATTTAGGAATTAATTGTTATTTAATTAATATAGATTTGGAATTATTAAAATATTGGCCATTCTGGGGTTGAACTGAGTAAGTAGGGTTTTTGGAATACAGGGTTCGGGGGGGGGGGGGTCTTATTTATAGCCTCTGGTTCGTGGAAGAAGCACATGGGTGGCTCACCTACCATGGTAGGTGGTGGTAGCTCACCTACCATGGCCGACTTTGACATTAGTGGCCAACTTTGACATTAGTGGTTGTTTTTGACATTAGTGGCTAACTTTGACATTAGAGGTCGTCTTTGACATTAGTGGCCATCTTTGACATATCGTGCCCACCGTTCATATTGGATAGGTCATACCATCTCAGGAGGCGTTGTGCCCTATACCCCCCTTTGGGGGCACTACCCATCGTAGTACCATTGCGGTCTACCGCTTCGACCTAATCTAAACCATACGTCAAGTAAGTGCGCCAATTAACTCATGGGAGGTGGGCATTGCACACATATTCACCAACATCCCCCCCCCCCTCCTCAATGTCCACCTACACTTTTGGATCAATACCAAAAGCATCCCAATGCTTCTGAAAGTTGGAACTACCCAACGCTTTGGTTAAGATATCTGCATGACTATCTTTTGTTGGGCAATACTTCATCTCAACAACCTCATCCTCAATGAGTTCTCGTATGTAGTGATACTAAATCTCAATGTGCTTGGTTCTTGCATAGAATATCAGGTTCTTACTGATAGCTATGCAACTTTGATTGTCACAGTGAATTAGAGTTGTAGTATTTATCGTTATCCCAATATCAGAAAGAAGTCCTCTTATCCAGATAGCTTCATATAAGGTGAGACAAGTTGACTTGTACTCAGCTTCTATGGATTATAGCGACACTGTTGGCAGCTTCTTGCTTGTCCACGAGATAATTCCATTCCCAAAGAGTAAACAATATCCAGAAACTGACTTTCTGGAATCAATATCTCCTGCCCAATCGGAGTCACAATATCCAATTAGGGAGTTCCCTGATGTATAAGAGATGCCAAAATGAGGAGTCCCTTTTATATACTTGAGGACCCTCATTCCAGCCTTCTAGTGAATTTCTCATGGCTTATTTGCAAATCTACTCAGAATACCAACTGCAAAATTGATATCGGACCTTGTGTTGCATAGGTACCCCAAACTCCCAATTAGACTTCTATACCTCTTTGTATCAACAAGTGGAGAGGGATCTTCAATGGAGAGCTTAATGTTTACTTCCATTGGAGTAACCACTAGAGAGTGCATTCTGTCATCCCAAATGCCTTCAATAACTCTTGAGCATATCATTGCTAAAAAATAAATATTTCTCCTAGATGCTGCCACACTTTAATGCCCAAGAAGAAGTGGAATAACCCCAAGTCAGTCATCTCGAATTCTGAGCATAGGCCTTCACGAATGTTGTTGATCTTCTCCTTATGGTCATCTATAAGCACAAGATCATCTACATATAGTACAATTATTACATACATCTCATTCTCCTTCAGTACATATAAATTAGCATCAGAGGTACTTCTATAAAAACCATAATTAGTGAAGAAAGAATCAATCCTCCAGTACCAACCTCTGGGGGCTTGTTTCAGTTGATACAAGGCTTTCGTCAACCTGCACACTTTGTTGTCTGAATTTGGCAATTCAAATCTAGGTGGTTGCATCACATAAACCTCCTCTTTAAGATGACCATTGAGGAATGCAGACTTCACGTTCATTTGAAATAGCACCCAGCTTCTGTGTGCAGTAGTAGCCAAAACCAAATGGATTGTTTCCATACAAGCTATTGGTAGAAAGGTTTTAGTAACATTAAAACCTTCCACCTAAGAAAATCCTTGTGCAACAAGGTGTGCTTTGTACTTCTCTGAAGTACCATCAGCTTTATATTTTACCTTTCATATCCACTTTGTGCCAATTACCTTCCTATAAGGGAGATGATCCACAATCTCCCATGTATCATTTTTCATGATACTTTCATATTGAGATTCCATAGCCGTTCTCCACTTCATATCAGCCAGCGCTTCATCTAAGCTACTTGGTTCATTAACAGTACTGATTATATCAACTATTAAGGTCATATTTACCAAGTTTGTAGTTGATCGATGTTGTTCCTCTATTCTATACCTTCGAGGTCCATCAGGTTGTGAACTTTAATTCACAAATTCTGGATTGCCATTGTCAAAGAGCTATTGTACCCACCTGGGGTGTGGCTTCTGAACAGGTGCTACTGGAACAATAGCCTAGTTTTGAATTTTTTATCATTCACCTCAATCTGCTGCTCTAGGTGAGGCACATGGTGGGTTACTTTATCGGTTGATGATAAAGTAGGCCGATCTCTATCTCCCACTGAATGTCGTCTTTCATCAAATACCACATCTCGGCTTGTGACGATCTTCTTTGCCTCTACATCATATAGATGATATGCCTTCGATTCTGTACTATATCCCAAGAAGATGCACTTGCGACTCTTGTCATCTAACTTCCTTCGACTGTCATCTAGAACATGCACAAAACATCTGCAGCCAAATATTCTAAGATGAGAAATGGAGGGTTTCTTACCAGAGTAAGCCTTGTGAGGTGTTTTGTTCCCCAAAGCTTTAGTGAAGCATCGGTTGAGGACATACACATTTGTATTAACAGCTTCTGCCTAAAATGATTTTGGAAGGTCTTGTGCCTTCATCATCGCTCTGGCTATCTCTATCACAGTGCGATTTTGCCGTTCCACAATGTCATTTTGTTGTGGAGTTTTTGGTGCTAACAATTGGCGCTTGATGCCAAATGCATTGCAATAATTGTTGAACTCCCCTAATGTGAACTCACCTCCTCAATCTATTCGAAGTTTCTTTAACTGCAAACCAATCTCATTTTAAGCAAGTTTATGCCACACTTTAAATTTTACCAAAGCCTCAGCCTTATCACGAAGAAAGTACACCCACATCTTTCTACTATAATCGTTGACTAACAGCATAAAATAGAAAGATCCTCCTTGCAATGAAGTGAAATTTCATACCATATTTTTTTCCAAATAATATATAAAATATACTATTAATCATTTTACTATGATACCCCTAAAATCACCTATGTAGCGGAAAGCTTAAAGTCATGCATCCATAATTACAATACTAGAATCCAGATTAACCCAAAGCATGCATACATAATTATACATCATCCCAGAACCTTCTACCCAACACTCTTGAATACTACTCAAAAATACAATCTCTTGATAACACTTACCCTTTAGAAAGGATAGTCTAGACGACCTCTCTAGCTGCGAGCCTGATCCGCTTGTCCAATTGGATCACCTGAAAAATGTTAATTTACTAGGGTGAGACAACGCTCAGTAAGAAGAAATATGCTATTAACAGTGTGTGGCAATTGAGTTCGCATAAGTAATCTACTGATAAATAACTATACTGAAATACCATGTAAAATATAATATTATGTAACTCACACCTACGTGACTTAAAATACACTTGCAATATCTGAGTTTTCTATTTAATCATACTCCTAGTTTTATAATATATCTATTGATATTCTGTAAATTTGTATATAAATAAATAACGGAGAAATATCCCTAGAAATATGAATGTCATGATTTAACCCCTCATGATAGGGTTGTGCGGCCCGTAGGCTGGACTTAACTCTAGTTGGCCTACCATGATAAGTCACCTGAATACTCTACCAATCCTCAATCCGACCTTTACTGCAATCTCTCCAAAGGCACGATATTGGTATCTACCTCATCAAATTAGCCTCCTCAACCCAGAAATCTGGGGAGACTGCAATCCCTCCATAGGCACGGTAGATGGAAGCCACACACTATTTGAGATATGTGGTTGCACTCTAATTTGAAATAGCAACGGTACTGTGCTCTACTAACTGAGTTTGTGTGAAATAATTCATTAGGGATCTGATATTGTATAATACTAATATATATAATTATCTTATTGTTTCATCATGATTCCAAAATAACCATAATACTATAAATCTGATATGAAATACTAAATTATCTGACTAAAATAACTGTAATATCTAACTAAAAAATCTGTAATGTCTGAGTGCTATGGTTTTGGAAATCATGGCATTCTGTAAATAGTGTAATATATCTGTTTGTATAATATCTATAAAATATCTGTCTGATAGATATTTGTCTGCAAAATATATCTGTTTGTATAATATCTGTCTATAAAATATATCTTTCTATATATACACTATAATTCATAATTCTGTAAAATCTAGCAAATGATGTTTCTATGTAAAAAAAAACTGTAAATCATGATATTCTAAAAAACTATATAAATCCTGAACTAATATAATATTAACTTATGTCACACAATTAAATAAACAAAAATCCCTGTAATAAAATTTGTATTTTCTGATAATAAAAATAATTTATACCCTCTAGAATTCACCCCGAAACACATATATACTACTAATGAAATTTTTGAAATTCCTAGCATAGCATATTTCCCTTACCTTGGCTAATTGAACTCGTCTACCGATTCTAACTCACGCTCATCGCGTTCATAATTCCATTTCCCTGAAAATATCATTCATACATACATATATACATATATATATATATATATATATATATATATTCATGTCAAATAACTGAACTCCTAGAATAATCTCATAATCACATTTTTCGAATTATAAACTATTAACTATCTTACTTGAATTCCTGGGAACACCCACTAAAAACCTAACCTGCCTATCATGTATATACCAACCCTGAATTGTATAAAATCTCAATTTCTCAATTTAACCCCAGAAATACCTTCATATCTAAACTTATACCTTCAATAAATTAATAATCAATCCAAAAATACCCAAATAACACCATTACCTCGTTTCCTGAACTACGCCTGCAGGGATCCCAAAATTATACCCGCGGTGCTCACCCGAACCCTGAATCTAATTACCCTAGTTCAACCTCAGAATGCTTAATATTTAACATTTCCAAATCTATAATAATTAAATAATAATTAATCTCGAAATAACCCCCTTATCCTAATTTTGGGGTTATGCCTACGATGACCCCACGAGAAATTCGTTCTACTAGACTTGTAAAGAATTATCCCTAGATTCTCGTGGTGGTGTCCAATCGTCAATTAGGCTTAAAATTTACAAAAAATTAAGGTAAGAGTGAGAATTTAGCTTACCCCAAGGGATATGCGTACGCCGCTCCTATGACAAATTCACTTCGGTAGAAATGTCAGTGGCGGGGAATGGAGCCCAACGATATTTTTCAATTTCCGATCGGTGCTCATTAGGCTAATGAAATCAAGGCGAGAGAGAGAGAGAGAGAGAGAGAGAGAGAGAGAGAGGAAAGACGAGGAGAGCATGAGGACAGAGAGAGAGTGGGCATGGGTTTTGTTTTTTCCTCTTTATTCTATTAAATTGTCTCCAAGAAGCTTAAACATTAAGCTTCCTAATAGCTTTTTTTTCTTTCTTTTCTTTATTATCTTATATTAATATTATACACATATACTTTTATCCTTATATACTTATACATAATTATATAACCATCATATTATTTAATTTAGTTAATTCAAGTTAATAATGTTTAATTAATTAATTATTAATTTTTATTTTATTTTTTTATTTTTATTATTTATATATATATATTTGGAAAACCACTACATCCTCCTATAATAATTATTTTTGAGGTGTTACACTCCTAGTGTAGGAGTAGTCATTTTACCATAGAGATCTGTATGTACCAGCTCTAGAGGAAGCTTTGATTTGTTGTTGCTCTCTTGTGGAAATGACATACAATGTTGCTTGCCCAGCATGCAAGCCTCACAAGGCTCTACAGTATCAACTACTACAGGCAGTTCAACCACCATTTCCTTTCTCTGCATCTCCTACAAAACTACATAGGTGATGTCTCCAAACCTTTCATGCCAAAGTCTGCTTGTTGTATCTCTAGTTGTTGTGGCAAGTGCCACAAACTCATACAAGTTATTCTTTCGAATACCTTCGCCCACAATGTTGTCATTGCTATCAATGATCTTAGCTTTTGTTTTTATAAATCGTACTTCATAGTCACAGTCAATGATAGCAACTACAAATAAAAGATTCCTCTTAATTTGAGGAGTATAAAAGACATTTGAAAGAGTTTTACCTTGGCCATTTGTGGTTTTTAAGGAAATGGATCTAGTGCCCTCTATTGGACACTTTGCATTATTTCTGACAATCACATTCATAGGTTCATATAGAGGCTTAAGGGAACCATACCAGTCCTTTTTGCTGGTCATGTGGCAGGAAGCTCCACTATCAAGTACCCATGAGCAATCTTCTAGTACTATTTGACCAGTTGAGTACATTTATTTAGTAACCATGAAAAGATCTAATTATGATTCAGCACAATCTGCTACCTATCTAACATTCCACGTAGGCTTCAACATGCCATTATTTTCATCGTGGATATGTTTTCTGCAATCCTTGGTTGCATCCCCCTTTTTGTTGCAGTAGTATGCCCCTCTCCTTTCTTCTTTTCAACATTATTGTCCTTGACTTTGATCTGCACGGTGAAAGCACTACTGTTTTCATTTTCTCTAGTTCACAGCCTCATCTCCTCCTCTAGCAGTAAAGCACAAAAGTCCTCAAAGGTTAGTGCAAGAGTTCTAATCTACGTGTTAAGAGCAATTACCAGACCGTCATATTTTGATGGCAGCACTCGAATACATCTTCGAGCTAACTCTTCACTGCTTTTGTTATGCCCACTACCACCATCTAATCACACAGATTTTTTATTCTGGTGATGAATACTTCAGCCAATTCTCTATCATGTAGCTTTTCTGCAGCAAGTTGATTCTCCAAGTTCTGAATGTGTGTATAGTTCCTTGTTTCATATTGATTCTTAAGACCATTCCAAGAATCTACAGCCTTGGATGCATGTTGGATCAACGTAAGTATAAAAATTGGATACACTTGAGACAATAGCACAAAGTGCATCTACATTCCGCCACTTCCATGCTTTGATGAGGGCAACATCTGGAGGGATGATAACCTTAGGATTGGTGGGATCAGGTGTGCCAATCGGTTCTAGATCCATACCTTGAGTTGTATCAAGTAGTTCATATGAATCCATAATAGCACTCATCTTGAACTTCCATAAAATGTAGTTCTTGCCGTCTAACTTTCCTTCTGTGAATGCTGGTGGACGTATCTAAAATGCTAGTGGAGATGCAGTAGCTGAAGATGAAGTTCCTGCCATTGCAACGTCTCAACAATTATAGTTGTTTCTTCTTAGTAGCCTTCAGCTCTAATACCATGTATAATAACAACACCAAGATCTGTTTTGAAGAAACAATTTAAGAGATAACACAAAGTTTTATTACAACCATCGAATTACAACAATTTGTCCAACCTTGCACTCACTAAATGAGCTTCAATAGCGAAAGGACAACAAATAGAAAAACAAAAGAGGACACAATCTTGCATCCAAGATGTGCATGGTGCTCCAGCGGGGGGGGGGGGGTCTTATTTATAGCCTCTGGTCCTTGGAAGAAGAATGTGGGTGGCTCACCTACCATGGTAGGTGGTGGTAGCTCACCTACCATGGCCGACTTTGACATTAGTGGCCGACTTTGACATTAGTGGCCATCTTTGACATTAGTGGTCGACTTTGACATTAGTTGTCGTCTTTGAGAATAGTGGCTGTGTTTGACATACCATGCCCACCGTTCACACTGGATAGGCCATACTGTTTCTAGAGGCGCTGCCCACAGACCCTTGCGTCTTAGAGGGGAACGCCTTTTGTCTTTGTAGTACCATTGCGGTTTATCGCTTCAACCTCATCTGAACCATACGTCTGGTAAGTGTGTCAGTTAACTCATGGGAGGTGGGCATTGCACACATATACACCAACAACCTAGTGATAGGGCTCCGAGATAGTATGGATCAGACACCCTGATATACAAAATGAGTTTTGGACCAAGGAGGTGTAATTCCCCTGGAGTTGTGTTGTTTTTGGGTATGATAGAAATGTGTGTACATGTATATTGATACTCTGGGTATTGTATTCTGGATGGTATGTACATTATGTCTTCCGCTGTTAGGTCAATATCAATAAAATGTCTGTTTACCCGGTACCCAATGCGGGTCGGGTCATGTGAGTGGTATCAGAGTTGTTGACATGACCGATGGTTGATGAATATTTTCTATTTATTGAGAAAAAAATTGGTATGAAAAATCAAGGCGCCACACAATCAATGCCGGCATAGTTAGTTTCCAGCCAGTCCTTACCCAAAAAATAGCATAATGAAAATAGCCAGTCCTTACCCAGGCGTCACACAATCAAAAGGTGTCACTATATCATAATGAATTCTCATATCATTTAAATCATCTGTTAAATCTGTATATTACTGAAATTATACCTTGAATGTATATCTGTATATCATGAATTAACCCCGCATAATTCGGATTGTGCGTGACTCACTCGAAAAAATGAGCAGCTTGGAAGCTATCCCAAGTATAGGAGTTCTGTCATGTAATATTAAGCCCAAGGGCTAGATCGTCTGGTCAGGGAATGCGTTTAATCTCAGATTTTACGTTCTTCCAATCAAAATTAAAAATGCACTGAACTCAGTTCAGATTCGAGTTTTCAAGATGGTTCAATTTTACTTTTGATGAATTAAATGACACATAATTTAAAATCCTAAACTAACATGCACTAAATAAAAGAAAACAAGAATAGAAACCCTACGTCTACTTAAGGAAACATTGGGACACGTGTTAATAAAAACTGGAAACCTAGAACATGGAACTAAAACATGCAAAAATGGAAACTCAATTAGACACAAACGCACATACTAAAATCGAACCTTTAACAAAACTATGAAAATTAAATCAAGCATCATATTTTAAACGCAAACACAAACTCAATGAGAATTTAAAGCACACAAACAATGACGAAATATGATGAAAACATGAGTTTTTGCTCAAACCGACCCTAACTAAACCATGCTTCGGTAAAAAGACTAAATTTTGAAAAAAAAAAAAACAACTTCAAAACAAAAACACTCTAAATAAAACGGAATTTAAATTGAATGAATGATAAATAAATAAAAGAAACTAAATCAAATTCTTTCAATCTAATGACAACATTAATTAAGAGAACATAAAAAAAAATCAAAATTAAACTTCACTCAAGCAAATTAAAAATTACTTAACAATCATTCAAAATAAGGATTTCAAAACTCTACTAACTAACTAAATAAGAAGAAAGGAACTATTTTGCTACAATCAACAATAAAAGAAAGGAAAAAAAAAATAGAGAAAAAAAAAGAGATATGTATAGCTGCTGGAGAGTGGTCGGAAGTTCTGCAGGTTGTGGAATAAAGGGCCTCTGCTGCTGTGTTTCGGGGCCTGCTGTTCCTGCTCGGTTGCTGCTGTCCTCTACTACATGTGCTGGAACAGGGGATGGTGCTGGAGTTGGAACTGCAGAAGCTTTTGGATTGCAGAGGGCTGGAGAAGCTGGTTGCAGCAGCTGGTGTGCTCGGGGCCTACTGTTCCTGCTCGGTTGCTGTTGTCCTCTGCTGTGTTCGTATGAGCTGTGTGGAGTTATGCTCGGGTTGCTTGGCTGCAGCAACAGATCCGGCTGGAGAAGAGGCTGGTACAGAGGAGCTGGGATGAGAACCAGAGGGAGAGGAAGAGCAGGGGAAGAGAGGAGAGTTTGAGGGAGAGAAAGTAAAGGGAAGAGAAGAGAGCAAGATGAAAAAAAACAAAGCCAACTAAAGAAGAAGAAGAAGAAGAAGAGGAGGAGGAAAAGAGAGGAGAACCCCCATGGGGCTGCCTACACAAGGAGAGGAAGAGAAGGAGATTTAAAGGAGGCATTGGGTGCTCTAGACTCGGATAGCACTGACCCGACCCGTTGGGAAATGGTTGACCCGACAACTTGATTTTTTCATTTTTTTCATTCTCTGTTCCTCACAAATATGACTCTTATGAAGCCTGTATCTCACAAAACTTAAAACACAAAAGTTGTAGATAATAATTTCCTCTTTCTCTATAAATTTGAATCGTCTCGATCGGAGCTTGTACGGAGAAGTTATGCACAAAATATGAATAGGTGTCTGTTTTGGTTCCCTAGAATTTTTCCTGCGACAAAAAATTACCAAAACTTCATAAATAGTACAATAAAGTTCAAGAATGATGATTTTGGCACTTTATTAGAATATTGGACAATTTTGGACATTTAATTAAAAATATAAACCATAAAGTTCGGGTTAAACGTTCAATTATGCAGTTTTGGCGCGTAATCAGTGCGGCCCATAAGCTGGACTTAACGTTGGTTGGCCTACCAGGTTAAGTCAAACATGACATAACTACCCACGATTGCCCACCCATCTTGGCCTACCCATCCTACTCTCTATCAAACCTCTAATGGGTCAGTACACAAAGGGTATCCTAAATAGTGTGGTTGCACTGTCGGCTATACACTAATTTGGTCCTCCCATCCTACTTTTTGTCAACCTCTAGTGGGTTGGCATGCAGTGCGTATCCTACTCTCCAATATGGCTAACTAGCTACGATACTGAGCTCTTAACATACGTAACCATCCAGGTTCTATTACTATATAATACATTTCACATGATATTTATGTTCGTAAATAACATTTTCATATTTCTAAAATAAAATTTTTCTTTTACATCTTTCTAAATAAAACCTGTCATTTCATAATTTCTGAATATATCATCATATTAAAACTGATCACAACATCTGCGCTAGCTGTCATATCACAGCATCTACGCCGGCTATACTATCACGACATCTGCGGTGGTTGTATTATCATAATATATTGAAACTTTTCTTAATTTCTGTACTGATTATCATCTTTCTAAAAATATGGTCAAATTATGCTTGTTCCAGTGAGGTTGCAAAAAATCCTCCCACAAACTTCGTTGTGATTCTTGATTGTCAAAACGGGGCTTAATAGAGCGAGAATCGAAGGAAAATGGAGGTAGAGCCGCAGAGATTGATGAGGGAGAAAGATAGGGATTGGTTTGTTTTAATTTACAAATGATCTCACAGGTTCCCTTTAAAAACCATTCTACCAAGAAAACCATCGACGGTTTTATGCTCCTCTTACAAAACCATCGACAGTTTGGGTTTTACCTGCCCTTTTTTACCGTTTTACCTATAACCTTCTAGCGGTAAAAAGAAAACCGTTGATGATTTTCCTACTTCCCCACGAAACCGTCGATGGTTTGGGTTGTACCCAAACCTTCTTCCTTTTTTCCTTATTTATTTTCATTACTATATTTTTCAGGCCTCTACACCACATGTCCACCCACAGTGGGGAGGGTGACATTGGCATGACATCACCTACCACGTGTCAGCACCCAGTGATTCCCATTTTTTTTAATCTATTTACTATAACAGGGTGACTCCAACATGATGTCATCTTCCACGTGTCAGCATCTAGTTGGTTTTGAAAGTTTGACTATGATCAATGGCGTGGCAGCAATCTGGCCATCAGTGAAAGCACAGTTCAAAAGACCTAGATTTCTCTATGTTGCTCAAAAGATACTCGGTCCAGATTGTGCCATGTGTCACCGCTCAAGTGGTGACACGTGTCCCACTATACCCTAGGTATAAAAGCCCCCCCTCCCTTTTATTTTTCTTTTCCTCCATTTCTCCTGTTCATTTTCTCTCTCTTCTTCCCTTCTCTTTGTGAATATCTGTCTCCCTTTTGCTCTTTCAATTATCTTTGTTCTTCAATTCTATCTTCTTTCTCCCCTCTCTATCCTCTCTTCTCCCACTCAAATCTCCCTCAATTCTCTCTGTTCTAATCTCAGTCCTCTTGAATATCTCTCAGTTCTTTCATATCTCGGTTCACTCAGATCTCTCTCAGCTCTCTCTACTATTCTCTGTGTTCTCCTTTTTTTTAATTCCCTCGGATCTCTCTCAGTTCTCTATGTTCTTCTTTATATTTACATGTGTGCTCACCCCATTTGTGTTTTCTTATTTTTGCAGGTTTGAAATAGAACAAGGGAAAAAGGGGGCGTTTGGTCCTATGATGGATATAGATAAGTAATCTTGTGATTTTTTGTTTTGGCATTTCCTTTGGGATTTCCTCGGGAGCCGAACATTTTTCCTGACTTTGACTCAGATTGGGTTTGGTGAAACTTCAGCTTGACCGGGGTTTGGGGTTTCAAACAGAATGTTTTGCAGAAGAAAACTATTGACGGTTTCACTAAACCATTGACGAATTACTGCAAACCATCAACGGTTTTAGAAAATCGTCAACGGTTCTGCCAGTTGCTGAATTGTCGAGAATCTTAAGAGTTGAAGATTGGTTGAATTCGATAGTCTACAGTGATATGAGATTCTTTAATTGTATTACTTTAATATTTTTTTGTATTTGATAGTTTTGGTTCTTCTTGATTTAGTATTTAAATACGTTTGAATTTGTAACAACTATACCTTGTACAAGTCCTATATATAGGACATCTCTACATCAATGAAAGTGTTCTACATTTTCTATAGTTATTTCTTATATGTTCCTAATTATTTCATTAAACATGTAATGAAAAAGGAATAGATATGAGATATCCGCATGATGAAATTTGAGAATAGCTATTCATATCCTATTCCTTATTAGACTCATACAATATTTCACATTATTATTTGTTTTTTACTAACAACATAATTTCTTATATAATTAATTGTAACTAACTCACTAAAACTAATATATTCCTGAGAATATATATTCTACAAACCAAACGTGGCCTTAATTGTTGATTTTGATCGAAATGCAAGAAATAAAAGATTGCTATAACTTAAGCCAAATAAAAAGATTTATTTGATGATAGGGATGTTACACTATAGGCTATATGCATAACTAAAGCTCAAAGGTTTGATTATATCAAATGAGAGAGACTTACATGTCACGGGGTACCATTATCCATCCACTTAAATTGTGCCTATAAGCAAATGATCTTAGTACGCAAGCATACATGAAAGTTGAAACTGCTAATGGTTTTATTTTGCCTATATTTAGTATAGCAAGCTACTTGCATAATTTATTAAAACTAACTTATTATATATTCTAGAACATGAAAGTTGAAACTGCACATATGCAAATTATTCAGATATATATATTTTTAAAAAAAGAAGCCTTAAAATAATGATAACAAATGGTGTCATGAAGACAATTGTTTTGCAACATGAAAAAATAATAATTTTTTAGACTTTAAATTTTAAATTAAACATTTAAAATTAATATATGTATAAATGAATATGCATCACCTAGTTGGCTACTTTTGACCATTTGGTAAATTCGCCAATTGGATAGATAATCTTATGCTTTAAATATAAAGAGTCTTACAAATTTTTCCACAAAAAGCGAACTCTAGAAAAGTTAACTTGAAAGGTAGTGAATAAAAAAATTTGTTTTACCTTCAAATAAAAATGAAGAACTTACTCTTGTTTGTATTTTTATTAAAAAGAATTATAACTTTTCTATATATATATATATATATATATATATATATATATAGTAATAACTTAAAAATTTACTAGAAGAATAACTGATATAGATGTTATTAATACTTTAAAAACTATTAATAAGACTTTATATTTTTTATTAATATATTGAGTGCCAATTTTATGTCTTAGCATTCATTTTTATCTCTTTATTTCGATTATAGTACAAGTTAAAATTTAAACAAAAATATGTGACTTACTTTTTGGGTCTAATTTAATATCATATTTAATAACATAAGCAATTTGAATAAAATTAGGAAAAGTGTGTGAATTGTCTTGAAAATGGTTGACTAATTAATAAAAATTTAAATTTTCTTTACTCATTTAGCATCCATATTTTACATATAAAAAAACTAACATTCAATTTTATAATTTTAATTCATAAATAATAAATTTAAAATAGTTTATCTTTTTTTTAACACTATATTTGACAAGTTACTTGAATTTTTTAAAAAAATTGAATCAAAAATTATTTATTTTATGTTGTGTTTAGTCCTTAAATTTTTATGAAAGTTACATCTATTAAACATTTTATAGTATTGTAATTACAAGGCATTTTTTTATGATTTACTAGTAACTTTTACTTTTTGTCGCCATGTGCCCTCGGCAGGCGGAATGTGCCCTAGCACTGGCAAGGGTTTATAAATGTTGAAAATTGAAATGGAATCACCACTAACCTATTTTTTACCTATGTGCGGTTAAAACACTTAATTACTACCCATTTAATTTATCTCTAAACTAATCCTAGGCCAAGGAACCACTATTCTCGATTTGTTTTTACCAAAGTTGGGATCAGAAATTCAGTTATGTGAGGGGAAGGTATCAACACCCCCTATGCACCCATTCGAAGAACAATACCTAATTAATTATAAATTATCCTTAAATTGAATTTGATGGACTTTAATGAGCTCCTTTAAAAATCAAACAAATAAATAAGTAAAAGTTAAAAAGGGGAATCAAAATTAAGGTGTGATTTTAGAAATGTCTAATAAGACCTCCAAACGAGGTGATCTTATTAGATAAACCCCCCTCAATGCTAATACAGGTGAGGTCTAAAATACTTCATTGCCCTTTTCAAAGTCATAGGGTCACACCCAAGAAAAAATCGAGCAAATTAGCAAATTTGGAACAAAATAGTATTTAGAATATATATATATATATATATATATATATATATATATATTTTTTTTTATGACTTCAAAAATTATTCCTCATTTCTATATATATATATATATATATATATATATATATATTTGTTTTTATGAGTTTCAAAAATTATTCCTCATTTCTCGCAATTTTCTCTAATTTTCCCTATTTTTAAAATTAAATTTTACACAAAATAAAATAAAATAATAAATAAATAAAAGAAAAAAAATTCAGAAAAACCAGGCTAGTTCGCCCAGTCTGGCACAGTTGGATTTGGGGTGGGCCACATGTCCACCCACGGTAGGGAGGGTGACATCAACATGACATCACCTACCTCAACAACCAATGATTCCTTTTGTTTTTTTTTTTTTTTTTCCTTCTATTTTCTATGACAAGGTGATGTGAGCATGATATCACCTGCCATGTGTCAGCACTAAGTTGGTCTTGAAAGTTTGATCAAGATCAATGACGTGGTGGCAATCTGGCTGTCCAATGAAAACACAAATCGGACAACCCAAATTTCTCCATGTTGCTCAAAGGATACATGAACTAGATTGTGCCACGTGTCACCACTTGAGTGGTGACACGTGTCCCACTATACCCTAATTATAAAATTTCCCCCCTCCCCCCCCCCCCCTTTTTTTTTTTTCTTTTCCTCCATTTCTCCCATTCATTTTCTCTCTTTTCTTCCCTTCTCTTTGCGAATCTCTATCCCTATCTTCGGTTTCCTCTTTCAATAATATTTGTTCTTCATCTCTCTCTACGTTCTCTCATCTCAATCCTCTCTTCTCCCAATTCACTCAAATCCCCCTTAATTCACTCTGTTTTTTTCTTAGTTCTCTCGGATATTTCTTAGTCCTTTCATTTTTTAGTTCACTCAGAACTCTCTCAGCTCTCTCTATTCTTCTCTCAATTCTCCCAGATTTCTCTCAATTCACTCAGATTTCTCTTAGTTATCTCTGTTCTTCTCTCAGTTCTCCCTTCTTTTATTTCCCTCAGAGCTCTCTTAGTTCTCTATGTTCTTCTTTTTTTTACATGTGTGCTCATCCCATTTGTGTTTTCTTATTTTTGAAGGTTCGAAATGAAACAAAGGAAAAGGGGGTCATTTGGTCCTACGGTGGATATAGATAAGTAATCTTGTGAATTTTTGTTTTCAATCTATTTCTCAAAGTTTTTATGGTGTTGGCATTTCCTTTGGGATTTTCTCGAGAGCCAAACAAACTCCCTCGCTTTGACTAGGGTTGGGTTTGGTGAAACTCGAGCTTGACCAAGGTTTTGGGTTTCCAATAGAATGTTTTGCAGTAGAAAACTGTTGACGACATCACAAGAGCGTCGAAGAGCTACTGCAAACTGTCGACGAATCACAGCAAACCGTTGATGGTTTTAACAAACCGCTGACGATTTTACCAATTGCTGAATTGCCAAGAATCCTAACAGTTGAATATTAGCTAATATCCCATAGTCTGAGGTGATATGAGATTCTTCAGTTGTATTACTTTAATATTTGTTTGTATTTGATAGTTTAGGATCTTCTTGATTTAATATTTAAATATTTTTGAATTTGTAACAACTATACCTTGTACGAGTCCTATATGTAGGACATCTCTACATCAATGAAAGTGTTCTATATTTTCTATAGTTATTTTTTATATGTTCCTAATTATTTCATTAAACATGCAATGAAAAAGGAACAGATATGAGATATCCCAATGATGAAATTGGAGAATAGTTATTCATATCCTATTCCTTATTAGACTAATAAAATGTTTCACATTATTATTTGTTTTTCATTAACAACATAATTCCTTATATAATTAGTTGTAACTAACTCACTAATCTACAAACCAAACGTGGCCTTAATAGTTGATTTTGATTGAATGAAATAAAGGATTACAATAACTTAAGCCAAATAAAAAAAATATATTAGAAATTAGGGATGAAACTTTGTAGGTTATATGCATAACTAAAACTCTAAGGTTTGATTTGATCAAATGAGAAAGACTTACATGTCACGGGGTACCATTATAAATCCTCTAAAATTGTGCCCAAAGCAATTTAATCTTAGTAAGCAAGCAGACATGACATGGTACTCACATGGGCCCAATATGTTTTTTTCCCTTGGAAAAATACATGCCTAACTACTTTCATAAATACCACATTTTTTTATTTTGCCTATATTTAGTATAGCTACCTACTTGCATAATTTATTAAAACTAACCTATTATATCTTCTTGAACATGAAAGTTGAAACTGCACATATGCAAATTATTCAAATATATATATTTTTTAAAGCAGCCTTAAAAATAATAAAAACATATCATATCATGAAGACAATTGTTTTGCAACATGAAAAAAAAAATAACTTTATAGATTTTAAATTTTGAATTAAACATTTAAAAATATATGTATAAATGAATAAGCATCACCTAGTTGGCTACTTTTGACCATTTGGTCAATTCACCAATTGGATAGGTCCAATAAATCAAAATTTTTAAAAATTATCAAGAAAGTCTTACGTTTTACATATAAAGAGTCCAACAAATTTTTCTACAAAAAGCAAACTCTAGGAAAAGTTAACTTGAAAAGTGTGAATAAAAAAAAAAAATTGTTCTACCTTCAAATAAGAATGAAGAACTTTGTAATGTCTGTCTTTAGAACCATTTTTTTTTACATAAAATATTATTATTTTGATAATACTCTAATATCATAATACATGGTCAAAGTCAACTCGGACCCATAAGTACTGGGAATTTACCTATTTTTACATACATATTACTTAAGCAGAGAAACCAAAATACACTTATATATGTACAATACCAGAGTTTCACTATTACTACCTATATATACCCTAAAAATCCATCATGAGTCTGACCCGATTACTTACCTTGCAACGTGAGTTTGTCATATTATAAACATATACTGCAAATAATAAAATTGTAGTATAACTTAAGTTGTAACTGATAATACATAAAAATTTGTACTTATAAACATAATCTTACTATATCATAATGAATTTTCATAACATTTAAATCATCTGTTAAAATCTGTATATTACTAAAATTATACCCTGGATATATATCTGTATATCATGACTCCACTCTTCATGATCTAGGTTGTGCGGCCCGAAGACTGAACTTAACACTGGCTGGCCTACCAGGTTAAGTCAAACATAATATAACTATGCACGATTGCCTACCCAACCTAACCTGCCCTGCCTACTACATCGACAACCTCTAGGGGTCAGTAACACAGTGGGTAACCTACTACACCGCCTACACTTCTGGGCTAATCGGCCATCGACCCACACTTCTTGAATAGTGTGGTTGCAATGTCGGCTATACCCAATCTGGTATGCTCAGCCTACTCACCAACAACTTCTAGGGGTCAGCATTCAGTGGGTATCCTACTATACCGATTTGATTAGCTAGCTACGGTACCATGCTCTTTATATACATAACCATCCAGGTTTTATTACTAGATGATACATTTCACTTAATATATTTTTGTTCGTAAATAACATTTTCATATTTTTGTAATAAAATCTGGCTTTTATGTATTTCAGAATAAAAACTGTCATTTCATAATTTTCTGAATAAATCATCATAATAAAATTAATCACGGCATCTGTGCTGCTATCATATCTCGGCATCTGCGCCGGCTATCATATCATAATATACTAGAAATTATTTTAATTTATGTGCTAATTATCATCTTTCTAAAATTACTATAAAATAATACTTATTCTGCGAAATAATAACATTTCTAACATACGATTATTACAATAACTTTATACTCATGCCACACATGTGAGTTCTACTCTGTAATATGTTATACCATGCCATAAAACCTATTTTCTCTATTCAATTCTAGTATTCCCAAAACCCTATTAATTCATGAATACACTTCTAAAATTAAATACTGTATAATCAATAAATAAATTTTCTTAAAAAAAATTGACTTTGTCTATCCCCTTACTTGGTTTCCTAAACTACGCTTGCAGGGATCTCGAAATCTTACCTACGGCGCTCAGCTGAACCCTAAATTCAATAACTCTAGTTCAATCCCAAAATGCCTAATATTTTAACATTTCCAAATCTACAATTATAAAATAAAACTTAATCTCTAAATAACCCTCTTATCCTAATTTTGGCGTTATGCTTACAACGACCACATGAGAAATCTACTTTGCTAGACTTATAGAGAATCATTCCTAGATTCTCATGGTGGTGTTTGATTGTCCATTTGACTTAGGATTTAAGAAAAAAATTGAGATAAGAGTGAGAATTTACCTTACCCCAGGGGATATGTCTACGTCGCTCCTAAGACAAATCCATTCCGGTGGATATGTCGGTGGTGAAAAATGGAGCCCAGTGATATTTTTCGATTTTCGATCGGTGCTCGTTAGGTTGATGAAATCGAGGAAAGTGAGTGAGAGAGAGAGAGAGAGAGAGAGAGAGAGAGAGAGAGAGAGAGAGAGAGAGAGAGAGAGAGGGAGAGGGTCAAGATGATGCTCGGGGAAGCTTTCAGGTATGTGTAGATTCAAATCAATTCAATCCTCAGGAAGTTGCTGAGGATTCCTATGTATACAAATATGTTTATAACATTAAATTATTATACATATATATATATATATATATATATCATGATACCTTTTTTCTTTGATTAATCAATTAACTAATTAATCGATTAATTAATTAATTTCGTTTAATTTAATTACTTTAATTTAATTTAATTTAATTAATTTTAATTTATTATTTTATTATTATTTTTTTATTATTATATTTGTTTTACATTCACTACATCCTTCTGTAATAATTATTTTTGGGGCGTTACATTCTCCCCTTCTTATAAAATTTTTTCCTTGAAATTTTTTGAATACAACTCCAAGTAAAATTCATCGTTAACTTAACAAGTTTTGAGTTGATCTTGTAAACAACTTTATTAGAACTAGTAACTAACATAAATCGATGGATTATACATCCTGTCCTAATACACCTTACCTCAGCACCAACACTCAACAACTTCAATTTCCATCTCCAATCTTTCAAAGATCTAACACTGACATAACCTTAAAAGAATCAATCGATAATTATCTTTTGATTATGACATGACCCAAAATTTTCATATCAGTTGTCTAGAACCCACATTTCCTATTTAGCATATAACTGATGCTCTCATAATGTTCATAAAATTAATCACAAATGTTGTTCACGCTCTTCTTGAGTCTTTGAATACCCCAAAAATCATCCATAAAAATTATATTAAGTTAATCCAAGTATGGTTGAATAACTTGATTCATCTTATCCATGAAAATATAAGGTGCATTGGTAACCCCAACTAGTAGCACCAGAAACTTATAGTGATCTTACTATGTACCCAATTCTATCTTTGAGATGTGTAATTCCCAAATCTTAATTAGTGATAATTTAATTGCAAATCAATCTTCAAAAATTTTGGGGTTTTACCAATTAATCAAATAATCCACCAATCCCAGGAAGTTGATATCAATTCTTAATGTAACGTGATTCAACTTCCAATGATTAATTCATAACCTCAAGGTCTCATTATGTCTCTTAGTGAATAACATGGGTGCAACCTATAATGATATACTAGGTCAAACAGATTCCTTGTTGAGGAAATCTTCTAGTTACACCCTAGGTTGTCTTAGTTCAATTAGTGTCATTCTATATGAAGCAGTTGATATAGGCTCTATTCCTAGCACCAAATCAATATTAAATTCAATCTCCTCTTGGAGGTAGCACTGATAAATCATCTGGGAAGAATATCTAAAAAGAAATTCACTACCTATGGGTAAAGAAGTTTGGAATTCTTTAACTCGTATATTTCTTTCTTTGCTACTACAAACCCCAGACATGTGCTCAAATTCTATCCTTTCACAAGCACTCAAGATGTCAAATATGAGAGCTTGTTAGTTGGAAAGAAAACCCTCACTCGATTTGGATCTCTGAGTACCATTTCTTTTAAAAACAAACAACTAGGAGAATGATCAATAGATAACCGCCAATGGTTAGCCTCATCTTTAAATAGAGAACTTGCGATAGTGACTTATACTCATCAAGAACCATACATGCTGGGACATCTCAGACTAGGATGTGTAATCATTAGCCTGTCAAATCAAATGTATAAAAGGCACTTCAAACTCTCATCATAACTTGTAATTCATTTGAGTAAAAATTATTTGAACTCCCAAACATTCCCTAGAATTCTAATTACTCAATTCTTTTTTAGTGCCAAACTAATGTACAAGATTACACTTTTAATCAAGGTAGGGTATCATTTTCCTACCAAACTGGTTCCTAGATTTTTTATTTTTTTTTCCTTGCTTCAAACGGTTTTTAAGATTCAACTCCTAACCCATGGTGGCATACATTAAATATCAAAATATAGTTAGAAAATATCCTCAATGAAAAACATGAATTGTAATTATGGCAAGTCTAAGTCCCATTATACTAACTTCAAGTCAACCATGATCTTGCTCCAATGATTGGACAAACATGCAATAAACACGTGTCTTTTTTTTCTGTATAAAATACAATACAAATGAAGTTGTTTAGTCACCCATGACATCTTATTCTCATGTTTGTTTTCAAGTTACGGTGATAACATCACTTCCCAGGAAATAAAGAATTTCCACAGAACATAGGAGTCCAATTGTTGCCCACTTAGTATCTTACATTCTTATGGGCATCTTAATTTTAGGATTACACTATCCCCCACTATTTTGGTTGACTTATGGAAATGTGAAAAAATGTAATTGATGTACACTCTCATCGACCCATCTTCCTTCCTCACAAACAATACCAATGCTCCCTTAGGTGACACGCTGGCCTAATAACTCCTTATTCAATAGTTCCTACAATTGTTCCTTCAACTCTTTTAGTTATACTGATGCCATCCTACACGACGCTTTAAAAATTGGTGTTGTCACAAAATTAGATCAATAATAACTACTACCTCACGATTAGGAGGTAATCCCAACAAATCCTCAAGGAATACATCAAGAAAATCCCTCACTACCTAGATATCCTCAAATCTTAACTCCCCTTTTGATACCTCCTTCACACAATCCAAGTATCCTTGGCAACCCTCTAGCAACAACCCCCTCGCCTGAATGACGGGTAACAATTGTGGTGGTGTGTGCACACATGATCCCACAAATCTATACTTCTGTCCTCCTAGAGTTCTAAATGCTACCTCAATCTCTTTGATAATAGTCCATACTGGCATAGTTAGCAGCTAGCCAATCCATCATCCAGAATTACCTCGAACCTATGCATATCTAAAATTACCAAATTAGCTGGTAAAGATCCCTCCTGAATCTAAACTAGACAATTCCTAAGTACCTTCCAACGCAACACTTCTGCCATAGTCGACGTACATACTGAAAAACTGATATCTAACGGCTAAGTTAGAATCCCACAAAATTTAACAAATTTTCGGGCGATAAAAGAATGAGTCGCTCCTGAATCAAACAAGGCAGTAGCTTTATTTGACAGAATTAAAATAGTACCTGTCACGACATCTCTTGGCTCCTCAGAATCTCCTGGTGTCACTGCATAGACTCGTGCTGGGGCGGTATTCCTCTATTGTCCGCCTTGGTGTGCCTGGTGACCTCCTCGGTATGCTCTAGGAGCAAGCACAAAAATTGGCGCTGCTTGGCAATCTCTCACGATATGGCCAAGCTAACGGCATCGATAACATACCATCTCTCTGACCTAGCGCTCTCCTAGGTGTCTCTTGTAGCATATGGAACAAAAGGGGGACATCGGTCTATCTTGTACTGCTCGACCTCTCATCCCCTGTCTCTAACCTCCTTTGATATCATGCCTCCTCCACCTGGGCATCTCTAGTAGAAGAGTGAATGTATTGGTCATAGAAAATTTCCTTAAAATGGTTCCATGTCAAGGTTGCTGGTTCTAGCCTTTGTTCTTCAAGTAGCTTTACCGACATCCACCAATGCTTGGCCTCCTCAGTCATTTTCAAAATAGCATACAAATCTTTCTACTCATCTGTACAAGAAAGAACTGCCAACATGTCCTCGATATCCTAGACCCAATTCTCAGCCACGAGTGGGTTAACCCCCCTAAGAAAACGACGGGGCTTCATACGAGTGAACTGCTCAATTGTGCAGCTCCATTCCCCTAAACACCTAACCATTTATGCCATCACCTGTTGGGTGATGTTATGTAATACAACTAATACACTTAACACACTAGGATCCAAAAATAATCTTCTATGACGATTCATTTTATCATCCTAAATTCCAATTTAGAATTCAGTCCTACCACTAAGAAACAAGACCCAACGATAGTATCCATGACTTTCCTTAAATCAACACCCCAGAAAAAGCACAAAAACAATCCTAATACTCCTGTATCTAGGCTGTAAGATAGAATCCTAAATTCTCATGTCATCCTCTAACAATAACTGAATTTTTTTTTTCAATCTACCCATCGCCTATTTCCTCAAAATTCATTCCTATACTCTGGTATTGTTTCAGCTGCACACTATAGTCTACCGAACCTAGCAACCTAGGCTCTGATACCAAAATGTAACGTCCTGACTTTTAGAAATTTTTTTTTTTTTTTACATAAAACATTATTACTCTAATAATACTTTGATACCATAATGCATGGTCAAAGTCAACCTAGATCCATAGGTACTGAAAATTTACCTATTACATACATATTACCTAAGCAGCGGAACCAAAATACACTTACATATGTACAATACCAAAGTTTCACTATTACGACCTATCCACATATATACCTCAAAAATCCATCACGAGTCTGACTTGACTACTTACCCTACAACTAGGTAGTACCTACAAACTCCAGTTTGTAGGACCTCGTTCCACTCGTCTGTTGGGATTTCCTAAAATATTTGTAATGCTAGGGTGAGACACCTCTGAATAAGGTAAATAGAATAATATCAATGTGTGACAACGTGAGTTTGTAATATTATAAACATATACTGCAAATAATATAATTGTAGTATAACTTAAGCTGTAACTCATAATACATGAAAATCTGCACTTATAAACATAATCTTACTATATTATAATGAATTTTCATAACATTTAAATCATCTATTAAAATCCGTATATTACTGAAATTATACCCTAGATGTATACCTGTATATCATGACTCCACCCCTCATGATCTGGGTTGTGCAGCCCAAAGGTTGGACTTAATGCTGATTGGCCTACTAGGCTAAATCAAACATAACATAACTATGCACGATTGCCTACCCAACCTGACCTACCCACCCTACTACATTGACAACCTCTAGGGGTCAGTAACACAGTGGGTAACCTACTACACTTCCGAGCTAATCGGCCACCAACCCATACTTCCTGAACAGTGTGGTTGCACTGTCGGCTATACCCAATCTGGTCCGCCCAACCTACTCACCGACAACCTCTAGGGGTCGGCACTCCATGGGTATCATACTATACCGATCTGATTAGCTAGCTACGGTACTATGCTCTTTATATACATAACCATCCGGGTTATGTTACTAGATATATTTCACATAATATATTTCTGTTCATAAATAACATTTTCATATTTCTGTAATAAAATCTGGTTTTTATATATTTCTGAATAAAAACTATCATTTCATAATTTTCTGAATAAGTCATCATAATAAGACTGATCACGACATCTGCGCTGGCTATCATATCTTGGCATCTATGCTGGCTATTATATCTCGGCATCTACGCCGACTATCATATCTCAGCATCTGTGCCAGCTATCATATCATAATATACTAAAAATTATTTTAATTCCTATACTGATTATCATCTTTCTAAAATTACTATAAAATCATACATATTTTGCGAAATAATAACATTTCTAACATACGATTATTACATTAAATTTATACTCATGCCACACATGTGAGTTCTACTCTGTAATATGTTATACCATGCCATAAAATCTATTTTCGTTGTTCAATTCTAGTATCCCCAAAAACATACTAATTCATAGATACATTTCTGAAATTAAATACTATATACTCAATAGATAAATTTTCTAAAAATGACTGACTTAATCTATCCCCTTATCTAGTTTCCTAAACTACGCCTGGAAGGATCCCAAAATCATACTTGCGGCGCTCACCCAAACCTTGAATTCAATAACCCTAGTTCAATCCCAAAATGCCCAATATTTTAACATTTCCAAATCTACAATAATTAAATAAAAATTAATCTCTAAATAATCCCCTTATCCTAATTTTGGGGCTATACCTACGACGACCCCATGAGAAAACTGTTCCACTTGACCTATATAGAATCATCCCTACATTCTCACGGTAGTGTCTGATCGTCCATTTGACTTACGATTTAAGAAAAATTAAGGTAGAAGTGAGAATTTACCTTACCCCAGAGGATATGCTTACGTCACTCCTACGACAAATCTGCTCCGATAGATATGTCAGTGGCAGAGAATGGAGCCCAGTAGATTCTTTCGATTTCCGATTGGTGCTCGTTAGGCAAACGAAATCAAGGAGAGAGAGAGAGAGAGAGAGAGAGAGGCAAGATGACGTTGTGGGAACCTTCAGGGCATGCACAGATTCAAATCAATTGAATCCTCAAGAGGATTCCTACCTATACATAAATGTTTATAATATTAAATTATTATTATTATTATTATTATTATTATTATTATTATCATGATACATTTTTTTCTTTGATTAATCAATTAACTAACTAACCAATTAATTAATTAATTTCTTCTAATTTAATTCAATTTAATTACAAGATGACGTTGGGGGAACCTTCTGGGCATGCACAGATTCAAATCAATTGAATCCTCAAAAGGATTCCTACCTATACATAAATGTTTATAATATTTAATTATTATTATTATTATTATTATTATTATTATTATTATTATTATTATTATATAGATATATATATATATATATATATATCATGATACATTTTTTTCTTTGATTAATCAATTAACTAACTAACTGATTAATTAATTATTTTCGTCTAATTTAATTCAATTTAATTACTTTAATTTAATTTAATTAATTTTAATTTATTATTTTATTATTCTTTTTATTTTTTTATTATTATTATTTAATTATATTATTTTTTACATTCACTACATCCTTCTGTAATAATTATTTTTGGGGCGTTACAAATTTACTCTTGTTTGTATTTTTTTCAAAAAAAACCTCTTTAGAGGAGAGTGAGGGTTCATCAGTCATTGTAAAACTCACTAACTTTTGTCAACGTCTTTAGCCTACTTGCCTCCTTCGCTAAACACACAATGTCAATGAAGGTTTTGTTAATGAAATGCATAGTTTCAATGTTTATTACTGGCTTGCCACGACTTTCATGAATTGATTACTGTTTCTGCTGCTATTTTGAATGAATTCTAATGAAAGTGTTTCATGGATGAATGTTAGTAAATGATTGGCTGGCTACTTAAGTAAGAGCGTTTTAGCTAGCGTCGCACAACCCCTTCACAAAGGTGTGAATGTGCCACTTGGTATCAAAGCCAAGGTTATTTACTACCAGAATCTGATTGCCTTCGTTGTGGGATGTGGAAAGCTTTGGTTAGTGACCATGGCACCAAACAATGCTGAGAGAATCAGTGCACTGGAAGCACAAGTTGAGGAAACAACCAACAATATGGCCAACGAGATGACCCAACTAAGGGGACTTGTTGATGAAGTGATGGAATCACAGCAGCATCAAGCAAATTTAAGAAGTGAAATTTCAGAAGACTTTCACCACATTGTGGAAACTTTGCAGGCTTGGATGGCTAATTTGGATGCAAAGGTGAATCTGATGATTCTTACTATGGGGAACTCCAACACTCCAGGTGTTAACAATACCAATCTGATGATTCTTACTATGTGGATGTGTAGCATGGAAATTTCATGCAATGTGATCTTAACATGCCTATTTTTAACAAAGCTCTCACAAACTAGGTAGAAAATGGTAATTTAATCTGCCTAAATACATACACGTGTAACAACACTAAGAATAGAAAAAGTATACACTTATTACACAGGTCGGCTAGAGCCTCCAATCCCAATGACATACTTCGGGAACTGCGTGGGAGCTGCTTTTGCGAGGGTAAACGTGGGTGATCTAGCTGGGGAGGACGATGTGGTAGTGGCTACAGAGGCTATCGGGGAAAGCGTAAGTGGTCTTAATAATGGCGGACTTTACAAACACTTGGAAGGATTGTGGTCGCATAGTTCGTTCCCTAATAAAAGTGAGAAGCAAATCACAATGGCGAGATCGCCTCAGTTTGAGCTCTATATGGTGGATTTTGGGTAGGGAAAGGCGAGGAGGATAGAGGTGGTGTCCGTGGATAGGACTGTGGCGGTGGGTTTTTCAGAGAGTAGGGACGGCAAAAGCGTGGGATTGAGATTGGGTTGGCCTTAAGTGAAGGAAAAATGGAGGTTTTTGCTTCTTTGTTTGTAAAAGGTCTTGAGGCTTTAAAATCATAGAAGCTTTTTCTTTGTGCATTTTCCCTTCCCAATTTAGACGTAATTCATATCTTTGAAAAAAATTCATAGTGAAATTTCATAATTTATTACAATGAATCAACAGAGTTTTTATTTATTAGAAGGTCTTCAAGCTTGGAAATCATAGGAGCTTTTTCTTTTTGGGTTTTCCTCTCCTAATTTTGTTATTAAGGGAAAAAGATTCACAATGCACTCTCGTGATTTATACACTGAACCAATAGAGCTTTTCTTTATTAGAAAGTTACATTGTCACTGGTAATAAGTTTAATAAACATGGAATAAAATGGAAATTAATATCACCCACATAAATAGGAGTAAATCTACCAACACCCTCTCACTCTTAAAAGTATGACATTCAACCCTTGAGTTTTTTTAAAATTATCACAAAATCCCCTTAAGGTTTAATTTTATTAACAAAAGTTACAAAATGAACCTTAGGTGTCCCTTAGTCAACCATTACTTTACTGAAAAAATTAAATTTTATCCTTAATAAAATAATGATTTTACCCTTCCACTCAATTTTGATAAGATGAATTAAGAAAATGACATTAATTTAATAAATTAAATTAGAAATTGGTTAGTCAATGACAATATGTTTGAAAATTAAACTTAGTCGTGAATCGAATATGCAATGATTAAGTTAGGTTAATTAGTTGACATAGGCATGACAATATAATAAAATTATTATTTTAAAATTTTAAAATAATGAAAAACAAACAATACTAATAATATGCAACAAAATATTTAAATAATTATATTATTACAAAATATTTTGTATATACATTTGATGAAAATTAAATGAGTACATATATATTTAAAAGAAAAATATATATATATATATAGTTTTATAAAATAAGCTCTGATCGAATGGTTGGTCAAATTGTGACTTATTTTTTGGGTCTAATTTAATATCATACTTAATAACATAGCAACTTGAATAAAATTAGGAAAGGTGTGTGAATTGTCTTGAAAATGTTAACTAATCAATAAAAATTTAAATTTTCTTTACTCATTTAGCATTCAAATTTTACATATAAAAGAACTAACATTCAATTTTATAATTTTAATTTATAAAAATGAATTTGAAATAGTTTATCTTTTTTTAAACACTATATTTGACAAGTTACTTGAATTTAAAAAAATTGAACCACATTTTATTTATTTTATGATGCGTTTAGTCCTAAATTTTGTATGAAAATTACATCCATTAAACATTTTATAGTATTGTAATTATAAGGTTTTTTTTATGATTTATTAGTAATTTTTACTTTTTGTTGCGACATGCCCTCTGCATGCGGAATGTGCCCTGGTAGTGGCGAGGGGTTATAAATGTTGAAAATTGAAATGGAATCACCACTGACTTATTCTTTACCTAGGTGCGGTTAGAACACCTATTTATAACTCATTTGATTGACCTCTAAACTAATCCTACGCCAAGGAATTAGTATTCTTGGTCTGCTTTTACTAGAGTTGGGATCGGAAGTTCAGTTATGCGAAGAGAAGGTATCAACACCCCTACGCACCCACTCGATGAACGATACCTAATTAATTATGAATTATCCCTAAATTGAATTTGATGGACTTTCATTAGCTCCTTTAAAAATAAAACAAATAAATAAGTAAAAGTTAAAAAAGAAAATCAAAATTAAGGTATGATTTTAGGAATGTCTAATAAGACCTCCAAACGAGGGGATCTTGTTAGATTAACCTCCCTTAGAGCTAATAAAGGTGAGGTTTAAAATACCCCATTGCCCTTTTCAAAGCCATAGGGTCACACTTGGGAAAAAGTTGAAGAAATTAGGAAATTTCGAACAAAATTGTCTTTAGAAATTTATAAATTTTTTTTAGATTTTTTAAATTTTTTCTAGAATTTTAGTGGATTTTTGAAGACTTTTTCTCATTTTATTTCAATTCAAAATAGCTCAAATATATATACATATATATGTGTGTGTGTGTGTATATATATATATATATATGTTTTTTCAACTTTCAAAATTTATTCCTCATTTCTCACAATTTTTCTCTAATTTTCCCTATTTTTAAACTTAAATTTTACACAAAAAATAAAATAAAATAATAAATAAGTAAAAGAAAAAGTTTAGAAAAACTAGGCTAGTTCGCCTAGTCTGGCACGATTTGATTTGGGGTGGGCCACATGTAACGACCCCAATTTTTTGCTATATTTTTTTTCCACATACTATAAATATTTCTAATACCATAAAGCATAGTCAAAATCAACCCAAACCCATAGGTACAAGGAATTTACCTGTTTATACATACATGTCATCTAAGCAGTGGAACTATAACATACTTAACTTATATACAACACCAGAGATTCACTATTCTACATATATACATATATGCCCAAAAAATCAATCTTGCCTCCAACACGATTACTCTGTCATGTCCCGAACCTGCAAAGTGGGGCCCTGGGTGTGATGTGATCTGTTAGCTTTGGTGCAATCCCAAGAGGGGGGGTGAATTGGGTATTTAAAAATTATCACCTAGGTTAAACCAGATAAGCAATATTACTTAACCTAGGGTCTTTCTATGCAAATGTAAATCTAATCATTTACAATATAACATACACGTGCAGTAAGTAAATTGCGGAAATGTAAAGAACACGCACGATATGTTATCGGGGTTCGGTCAACTGTGCCTACGTCCCCGCCTCTAGCTTGCAAGCAGGAGGATTCCACTAATAGCTCACTTAAGGGTGGAGCAGCACCGTTTACAACCAGGTCAAATTAACACAGGCTGACCTCAACCTTAACCAGGTCAATTAGCAGGGCTGACCTCAACCTACACGCCTTAACAGGATGACGCACCTAGCTTTCCTAACCGGGTCTAAGCCAATCCAGGACTATTCCAAAGCTAGTCTCCCTCTTCAGGCCCGTGCCTGGAAATACAACAAATGTGTATAAAATTTGTACACGGAAATATGCTTCTAGAAAAGCAAATGTGTGCACCAATACAGCTCAATCAATAAAGCAAGCACGAATGATATGTAGATATGCTCAGTGCTCTAATGTGTGCTAAATACTCAATCAAGTATGATAATCAATCAAGATCTAAAGTGTATATCTAAGAAATATTTGAAACACAATATTCGAATATCACAAAATCAGATCAGGGTTTCAAATATGCTAAGCAAGATAGATCAAACAAACTCAATACGATATTTCAATGTCTAAAGCACAATGGAGTTGTTTGAAAGATTAGCTTTTCACAAAAGGATTTTTGCACACAAAATTTAGGTTTAGGTATCTTACAACAACAATGCAAGAACCACAACCCTTAAAGTCTTCCCACACAAGATTTATCAAATGAAATCCGTGAAAGAACTTTAGGCTATACTCTCAAATAAAATCAATCAAACTTTATACCAAAAGAGAGTATTAGCTAGAAAGATTACGCACTATAGCCTTATAGAAATACTCACAATGCTTAGAGAAATAAAGATTGGAGAGTATGTGAGTGTTTGTAAGAAGTTTTTTCGGCTAATATAGGGTTTTAAGAGTTGAGAGAGTTTTGCCCTAATCAAGTTTGCTAATCCTCGCTAATAATGATAAATGAATGGGTATATATAGGCAAGGAGGTATTTTTGACCGTTGGGAACCTATTGGGCATTATTAAGAAAGTTTTAAATCATTTTAAAATAATTAACCCTGTTTAAAATATGTTTATCCGCGGTAAAAATCAAGGCAACCCAAGAGGTCCGGTCGACCAAAAATGTTTCGGTCGACCAAGTCTCAAATGGCTCGGTCAACCAGGGGACTTTTGAACTGAGGTCTTGGTCGACCAGGAGAGGGCGATTTCCCAATTTTCCGAGTTTCAATCGACCAGGGCATTTTGAACTTCTTGGTTCGGTTGACCAGACCGTTGAAAATTCTCCCGAGAACCCTTCGGTCAACCAGGTTGTTGTAGTACAAAAGATCTCGGTCGACCAGATGGTCAACTATTGACCCAGGAGGGTTTCGGTCGACCAGGGCCTTTTGAACTACAAGATTCGGTCGACCGAGTGGTCAATCTTTGACCCAAGGAGGTTTTGGTTGACCAGGGCTTCTTGAACTACATGTTTCGGTCGACTAGGTGGTCAAAAATGTTGACCAAAAGGAGTTTCGGTCGACTGTAGTGAAGGCTCGGTCGACCGGCCTCTACTTTTCTGTACAGACACTGTTCAGTGTTTCGGCCATAACATTTCCTATACAACTCCAAATTGGATGTTCTTGATACCAATAGAAAGGTAAGAGAAAATACCACAACTTTCATGTTGAACACATTTTAATAAAATGACTTTTGGCTTGATAAAAATGTCCATCAATGAGACGAAAGAAACATGAAGGGAGTTTTTCTCTTACGGACACGTTTCAGTGTTTTGGCCATAACATTTTCTATGTAACTCCAATTTGGACGTTCTTGGTATCAAACTCAAGCTATGGTAAAATGCAAGAATTTTAATTTTGAACATGATTTGATATGACATCCAATTGAGTAAGAAAATTGTTCATTTCTAACATTCGGTCGACTGGCCAGTTGATCGACCCCTTTGAAAATTTTAGTTTTTGCCTTCTTTTAACTTTAAAACCATTTAAAAACCTTTGTATAAGTTAGGCATTCTATGACAAAAGTTTTTCATGTTATTTGGAGGTCCTATGGTCAATCTAAGGTCAATTTGAGCATACCTACCTATCATGCATGATGCAAATTATTACAAGCCATATGAGTGTACAGTCCATAATAAAATTACATCCCAGAATGAAGAAACTGAAAAATAAATATAAATGCAGCACAAGGTTCTTCATTCATCGGCCCGAACACCGCACACCATCATAATAAGTCTTTTAGTTCTGAAGCGTGCACAAGGTGAACTTGCATGCAATTCTCAGTACAACCATTAGTACCAAGAGCATTTGTCATAATCAAAACTGGGTGTGACCAATCAGGTCAACATGATCCAATCACCTGTGTCTGATACCATAACCTCAATCACGCAGAGAAAAAATAAATAAATAAATATCTTTAATAATATACTAGAGTTCTATATAAACATCCCAAACAAAATTTCCCAACATCCAGTATCCATATATATATATATATATATATATATATATATATATCTCAGAAAACTAAAATCATAAACCAAAATTACAACCAAAATTTGTACCCTCTTACTAAAATACTATGCCAACAAACTCAACCTCGAGCTCGCTAACCCCGATTATGTAGAGGTTTTGAAAAAGATGAAATTCAGATCGAGTGAGACACATCTCACTAAGACGGAATAGATTAATACTAGTGTGTGGCTATCATGAGATTTGTGTACAAAATATAATCATCATTTACAAATTAATCCACAATTATGAAATCATTCTCTGTCCCTACTCACACACATGCAGCGTATTTTATTAACGAGAGTTTCCCAAGGATTGGGGTGATTACCTATAGTAACTCGACTAATTATAGAAATTAAATAATAAAGAAAGGAGGAAGAAAAGGAAATTTTAAGGGGGAGCCAGCAGGGACTTGACGAACAGTCTTTATGGGCTCGTCAACGTGGACGCATGTCTTGTCGATGAGAATTTATTGAGGGACTGATTTTAGGACCTAAATTTCATCGACGAGAGTCATGTGTTCATCGACGAACCTCCTTCTTGGTCTTGACGACAAAGTATTGTGGTTCGTTGATGAGTCCACATGGAGAGCACTTTATATATAGCCAAATTCGGGTTTCAGCGAAATAAATTCATTTTCTCTATTTTCTTTCACTCTCTAACTCGGTTCTCTCTCTTTCTCTTTATGATTCTCGCCCTGTTTCTCCCCGTTTCGATGATTAGAAGTTGCCACGTTGATCCTGGGGAGATTCTCTATAAGTCTGCTAGAACAGATTGTCAATTAGGGCAACTTGGGCACCATCCAAAAATCATGGTAAGTAGATTATTTAGGTATTTTCAGTATTAGCAGGCTTATTTGAGTTCATATTTTGCATCATATAAGAGTATACTGGTGTTTTGTGGAGTAAAATTAGGGTGTTATGTTTTTAGGGTTAGGATTTTTTTTTAGGACCCTACAAGCATGGGTTGAGGACCCCAGCAGATATTTTCCAGGAGCCCAAGTAATTATAGTTTAGAAAATTACAGATTTGTAAGTTCAGGATATATGAGTGAGATGATCTTTAGGGGAATTTGGTGATTTACGGAGAATTGGTAAATATGTACTATTTTACGATATTAGGGTATTACGCTGAGGGCGTGAGTGTGGAATTGGAGGCAAGCCTCCCAGCCAGTCAGGTAAGGGAAATATGCTATGCTAGGAGATTCAGGAATTTTTATCAATAAAATGTTGTATTAGTTTAACAGGGTATGGAATAATAATTATATAGGTTTATAGATTTCAGAACGTTAATTTTATTAATTGTGTGTCCTGAATGGATATTTGTTTAGTACAAAGTTTATACAATTTTTCTGAATATCATGATTTATAGTGTTTTTGCATAGAACATGTTTTACTAGATTTTACAGAATTATGAATTATAGTGTATATATAGATAGACAAATTTTACAAATAAATATTATACAGACAAATATATTTTGCAAACAAATGTATATATAGACATATTTGATACTATTAACAGACCATGATTTCCAAAATTTCAAAACCATAACACTCAGATAATTAAGTTTATTCAGTTAGAAATTATAGCTCGAGTATTATAGTTATTTCAGTTCAGATATTATAGTATTTTCAGATCAGATTTATAGTGTTATGGTTATTTTGGAATCATGACGAAAATAGTAGGATATCAATAGAAATAGTATATATAGTATCAGACCCTAATGAATTAAGTTATGTTCAGTTAGCAGAGCACGGTACCCTTGCTAGTATAGATTAGAGGGCAACCACACATCTTAGATAGTGTGTGGATGGTTTTCGTCAATCGTGCGTAGAGGGATTGCAGACTCCCCAGAAGACTGGGTCGAGGTGGTCGGTTTGACAAGGTAGTTACCAGTTCCGTGCCTAAGAAAGGTTGCAATTTGGTTGGGTTGAGGATTGGTAAAGTTACAGTTGACTTACCTAGTAGGCCAACCAGGATTAAGTCCAGCCTACAGGGCCACACAACCCTGTCATGAGGGGTTAAATCATGACGTATAATTTTTCAAGGTAAACATCTCAATTATGTATATGTATACAAAATTACAGAATATCAGCAGATATAGTATGATATTAGAAGTATGAAAATGTAGAAAACTTAGATATTACAGTTATACTTTAAACTATGATAGATGCAAGTTATATTGTATATTGATTTACCAGGTTTTATAGTTTCAGATATTGTCAGTATAGTATTTACGAAACTTAATCGTCACACACTAGTAATAGCATATTTCCTCTTAGTGAGTGTTGTCTCATCCCAGTGATTTGACATTTTTTAGGTGATCCAGTTAGGCGAATAGATCAGGCTCGCAGATAGAAAGATCTTTTGTGCTGCTTTGTTTATAGGGTAAGTGTATTCATAGGATTGTATTTTTAAGTAGATGATACTAAGGTGATGTGTAAATATGCATGTATGGTTTTGAAACACTTAATTCTGGTATTGTAAATATGGGTGTATGACTTTATGTTTTCCATTGCATAGGTGTGCCAATTTGTGTACAGGGATACCTCAATGCCCATCTGGGGTCTGAGATGTTATAGCAGGTATTATAGGGGCATCAGAGTAATATATAAATTAAAAAATGGTGTAATTTTTGGGTTGTTACTGTCACACCCTGAACCCGAAAATGGGACCCAAGGTTGAAAATGTAATCTAACCTATCCTTGAATCATACAAATCATCCAAAGATATAGTACGATGAATAAGGGTCCGACCCCGTGGGGTTCTCAGGCACCCTATACACTTTCATATACAAGCATATACATAGCAGAAAAGGTCTTTCTGTGCATATACAGTACCATACCAGAGTCTATACAACATGAGTCCAAGATCCATAGCACAAAACATAAGCCCGGTTGCCAACCATGCCCCAAAATGACAACCCAAAACCAAAAGTCCTAGCACTTACACAAACGCTATCCATAGTACACCGACCACTACACTCCTACACCAAGAAGCTAGCTCTGGTTACCCGAAGGACCTAAAAATATGTACGTACAGCAGGGGTGAGACACATCTCAGTAAGGAAGAATACAGGTTATATCGATGTGTAACATTTAAGTGTTATCATGACAGCAAAACATACACAGTTAAATGCAGTTCCAGTACTTTCACAAAACAGTGCGTACACACACACACACACACACATGATCTACCCGGTGCCGTCACACCCCTCGGCCCGTAGATGGATCACATTACAGGGTGTCCTAGGCACATGGTGAACCCCAGGCTCCCATGGAATCATACCGGTACAAACTAGTGGATCCACACCCTTCAGTGATCAGCCGGTAAGGCTCACGCCCTTAGATATAAAGTCAGACACTCTTACCAAACATGGCTCAGCGATTTCATACGCCCTTGGATATAGAGTCGGACACCCTTCAGTACTTGGAACAACTCAGAACCCAATTTCGATTACATTCTAATAAAACACAACCATGCATGCTCATATAACCAAACAAACCACACCTAATTGGTAATTCAAAAATCACGTTTTCCAAGCATATACAGTTTAAACAAAGTCAAGGAACGGCCATGCCTATTACACAGTATAAATCACCATATACATACGGTTTTTCAACAAAACCAGGGATGCAACACAATTCCCCCTTTTTTCCAAAACTGTAACATGAAAACCCCATCATTTTACCTATCAGATCCCCCCAAATAAGTAACGAAAATGCACACACGACTGTGAATCACAATTCTACCAAATCCGATTTCAAAAATAACCGACATAAACTGAATCCCCTTACCTTTTTCCCAAATGGCAAATTTCAAACTCCAAGACACCTAAACAGCGAACCAAGTTTCGAAACCTACAACCTACAGTACAAAATATACTCATGACTTCATTCTCTACAAAACTGCTGGAACGGAAATGAAAACCGAGCCTTACCTCGATTTACACCAAAACTCAAAAATGCTCGGAACGATGATTCGATCCAAAAATCTTAAAGAGAATCCTACCCCGATCCTCGTGGTAACGTTAGATCATCGATTCCAGCAACGTACAGTGAAGAAATCTAAAGAGAGTGAGTGAATTGTGGATTCTAGAAAGAGAGGAAGATATTTTTGAGGTTTCTTAGCTTGGAAGTAATGAAAATATCTATTTATAACCCTTTTACCTGGCCACTCCTCATTGACGAATGGCGTCCTCATCGACGAGGCCACATAGGCAGCTCGTTGATGAGACGATGACCTCGTCAACGAGCTTAATATTACTGGTTTCTCGAAACCCCTTGGCTTCTCCTCGTAGACAAGCCTCTGAATTTCATTGACGAGCAGCACAAGGCTTTCGTCAACGAACTCTGGCTTCATCAACAAAGCTTGCTCAATTATCGATTTACCCCTCTTTTAATTAATTAAACCCATATATCATGGTTCGGGTTCTTACAACCTCCCCTCCTTACAAAAGTTTCATCCTCAAAATTTGTTATCTCTCATTCATAAACTCATTCATGAAATCAAATACACACTCGATTTTAGGAAGAAAACCAGCGACTACCATAACACAGCCCCGTCAACCATATACATACCCTCACTTATAGCGGAGGAATACCATGGATACAGATATAAACTGTCTCAGGAGTTCAAAAATGCACACACTCCTCAAGATCAACCACCTATTCCAATACAAAGTAGAGTTATGTACATGACTCAGAACAATTTTGGATACTTTCGGCATATTTCTGCTTCCAATTCCCAAGAAGCTTCTTCAACCACGTCATTCTGCCACAATACCTTCATCAAAGGTATATCCTTGGTATATAACTTCTGAACTTTATGGTCCAAAATCCAAACAGGTATCTCCTCATACACTAAAGTATCCCCAATCTCCACATCCTCATAACTAATAACATGTGAAGGATCCAACACATACCTTCTCAACATGGATACATGAAACACATCATGGGAGGGTGTCGGGGGTAGTGCAATCCTGTAGGCTACTGGACCCACTCACTCTAGAACCTCGAATGGTTCAATGTACCTCGGGCTCAGCTTGCCCTTCTTCCCAAATCTCATCACCTCTTTCATCAGTGTGATCCTCAGAAATACATTACCCCCCACCTCGAACTCTAACTTACTACAGCGAACATCTGCATAGCTCTTCTGTCGACTTTAAATTGAATTAATCCTCTCCTATATCAAACCCACCTTCTTAGATGCTTGCTGTACAAGTTCAGGCCCTAACACCTGATGTTCACCAACCTCATTCCAATACAGAGGAGATCGACACCTCCGACCATACAGAGCCTCGAACGGTGCCATCTCGATACTAGCCTGGAAGCTGTTGTTGTAAGTGAACTCTACTAGTGGCATAAACTGTATCCAGCTACCACCGAAACCTAACACATAAGCCCGCAACATATCTTCCAATATTTGTATTGTCCTTTCCGACTGTCCATCAGTCTGGGGGTGGAACGCTATACTGAAAGTAAGCTTCGTCCCCAATGCTTCCTGCAAGCTTGACCAAAATCGAGAAGTAAACCTTGGGTCTCGATCTGATATAATGGACATGGGTACTCCATGCTTTCTAACAATCTCATGCACATATAACTCGGCTAGCTTACTTAAAGGGTAGCTAACCTTCATCGGTATGAAATGAGCAGATTTCATCAATCTATCCACGATCACCCAAATAGCATTCTACCCATGAAGTGCTGGCGGTAATCCGGTCACAAAATCCATGGAAATATGCTCCCATTTCCATTCCGGAATAGCTAAGGGCTATAATGGCCCTGCTAGCTTCTGATGTTCACCTTTCACCTGCTGACACATTAGACACCACTCCACGAACGGAGCAATCTTCCTCTTCATACGACTCCACCAGAAGGTCTCACGTAATCCCCGATACATCTTTGTACTACCTAGATGAACCGTATACAAAAAACGATGCGCTTCCTCTAGAGTCATCCTTCTGATCTCATTATCGTTCGGAACACATAACCTAGTCCCAAACCTCAACACACCTCCCTCGGATATGTTGAACTCTGTAGCCAATCCCTATTGTACCTTTTCCATAACATCTGTCAACTCTGCATCACTAGCCTACGCAGCCTTTATACGCTCAAACAAAGTCAGATGGACCACTGAACTAGCAAGAAAAGCCTAATGATCACCACACACTAACTCTATACCTGAGCTCTGCAAATCCTATCTGATGTGATGCTAAGCTACAACTGCAAATACAGCCGTATGTTCCAACTTCCAACTCAACACATCAACCACCACATTAGCTTTTCTTGAGAGATAGCTGATGGTGCAATTGTAGCCCTTAATTAACTCAAACCACCATCTCTGCCTCATATTCAGCTCCTTCTGCGTGAAAATGTACCTAAAGCTCTTGTGGTTAGTGAAAATCTTGCATTGCACACCATATAAATAGTGTCACTAGATCTTTAGTGCATATACAACAGCAGCTAATTCCAGATCATGCGTAAGATAAATCTTCTCATATTCTTTCAGTTGCCGAGAAGCATATGCTACTACCTTATCCTGCTACATGAGCACACATCCCAAACCCTTTAAAGACGCGTCGCTATAGATCACAAAATTGCTATACCCTGAAGGAATGGTCAAAACCGGAGTAGTAACTAGTCAGTGCTTGAGCTCCTAAAAACACTGCTCACAATCACTAGTCCACTGAAACCTCACTCCATTCCTATTCAATCGAGTCAGAGGCCCAGACAATTTAGAGAACCCCTCCACGAACCGACGGTAATAACCCGCCAGTCCTAGAAAACTCTAAACCTCCTGCACATTCTTCAGCCTCACCCAGTCGACCACAACTTTGATCTTGCTAGGATCAACTGATATACCATCACCAATCACCACATGGCCTAAGAATGCCACCTGATTCAACTAGAAGTCACACTTCTTCAATTTAGCATACTCGTAGAATCAGTAATACTAACCTCAGATGATTCTCGTGCTCTTCCGAACTCCTTGAGTATACCAATATATCATCAATGAATACCACTACAAACCGATCTAGGTACTGATGGAAAACCCTATTCATTAGATCCATGAACACTATCGGGGCATTCGTCAACCCAAACGGCATAACTAGGAACTCGTAGTGGTCGTATTTGGTATGAAAAGCAGACTTCACAACATCTTCAAATCGAACCCTCACCTGATGATACCCTAACCGTAGGTCAATCTTCAAAAAGACCTACATACCCTGCAGCTGGTCAAAGAGATCATCTATATGAGGTAAAAGGTAGCGATTCTTCACAATTATCTTGTTAATCTCATAGTAAAAAATGCACATGCGCATCGACCCGTCCTTCTTCTTCACAAACAACATTGGGGCTCCCCGGGGCAAGACACTAGGTCAAATGAAACCCCTGTCCATTAATTCCTGCAACTGCTCCTTCAACTCTCAAAGTTCCACTGGAGCCATCTGGTACGAAACTTTATAAATCGGTGCCTCGCCAGATAGCAACTCTATTGTGAACTCCACCTCATGATCCAGAGGTAAACCAAGTAAATCATCGGGAAACACATACGGGAACTTGCTAATTGCCCGAATATCCTCGAGTTTCAACTCATCCCGCAATGGTTCCTTCACACAAGCTAGGTACCCCTAACATCCGTCCAAGAGTAATCTCCTCCCCTGTAATGCCGATAGAATCTATGGCGTCAAACGCACACACGATCCCACAAACTCGTACTCTTGCTCCCCAGGAGGTCTGAACACTACCACCTTTTTACGACAGTTAACTACAACATAACTGGAGAATAATCAATTCGTCCCCAATATGACATCAAACCCCGACATGTCATATACTACAAGGTTTATCGGTAGCAACTTCACCTGAATTACCACTGGGCAGTCCTCCAACATCCTCCTATATAATGATGTACTCCCAGATTTTGTAGCTACAGACAATCCTTCATTCATGACTTGGGTCTCCACCACACAGTTTCACAAAATTTATAGATATAAAGGAGTTGGTCACACCCGAATCAAATAAAACTACAACTTTATTCAAAAGCAATATCATAGTACCTATCACCACATTCCCCGCCTGCTCAGCATCCGTTGGAGTAAGTGAGTACACCCTTGCTGGAGCTATGTTTGTCTGGTGGGTTCCCCAGGATACCTGATTACTTCCCCAATTCTGACTCAACGAAGGTATACCCCTCTTCGGTGCATGGAAATCTCGAGCCATGTGACCTGACTGGCCATAGTTGTAGCACTTACCCCCAAATGGCTGGCACTCACCACTATGCCATTTGTGGCACCTGGTACAATGATCACCCTTCTAGCTCATCCGAGAACCCTGATGCTCGGTACTTTGGCGATAACCTGAACCCCTGTTCCTCTTCTTCGATGATCCTTGATGAGATCCAGATTGAGAACCAGAAGGTACTAGCCTCTTCTTCAGCTCCTGATCCACCTCATCCTCCCGAATACTGGTTTTAATCAAAGTGGCTTTATCCACCAAAACTGAGAATTCACAAATTTGAAGCATACCCACTAATCTACGGATGACCTTCCTCAGGACCTTCTCGAACCTTTGAGTCTCCTCGTACTCGTTTGAGATCAAACACGGCACAAATTGAGATAGCTCTACATACCGAGCAGCATACCCCTACACTGTCATACTCCCCTGAGTCAAAGCAGAAAACTCATCTGCCTTAGCGTCACGTACAAAAGTCGGGAAGTATCTAACAAAGAACACCTCCTTGAAATAGCTCCAAGACATCTCCATAGGACCGGCCCTCTGCTTCTCTACACTGTCATACTCCCCTGAGTCAAAGCAGAAAACTCATCTGCCTTAGCGTCACGTACAAAAGCCGGGAAGTATCTAACAAAGAACACCTCCTTGAAATAGCTCCAAGACATCTCCATAGGACCGGCCCTCTGCTTCTCCAGCAAACTCACTACAATCCACCAACGCCCTGCCTCCCTTGAGAATTAGAAGGTAGCATAGAGGACTCTCTGCCTGTCTATGCAGTGTAGAACCTCCAAAATCCTCTCAATCTTCTTGACCCAGTCCTCTGCCATCGTCAGGTCATGCCCCCCCCCCCCCCTAAGAACGTTGGAGGATTCATGCGTGTGAACCTATCAATGGTGCACCCCACTGGCATAGAAGAACGTTTGCATCTCCTGACACTCTGCCCTATCTCCCGCAGGACCAGCCTCATCAAACCTTGAGGCATTGATGGAGACTCATTGCTCCCTGTCTCGTCATAGCCACTTCCCAGGTTATTATCCTTGGGCTCCATTCTGAAAATTCGATAGGAACCTATTAGCATTCCTATGCAAATACGGTTAATATAATTATCTAACCCTAATCATGTTAACTACCACCTGTCAAGTACAGATCTATTTTGTCACACCGACACAAAAGCCATCGATGGTTTGCCATGATTTTACTGAATTCGTCATTCCAAGAAAAACACAAAACACTATCGACGAGTCTCAGTTTAGCAACAAAACATCCCTAAACCAACTCTACCCATTTTCCACCTCCTATACTCTAGTATGTGCTCATAACTTACACCTAACCAAGTCTACAAGACCTAACAACCTGGTTAGCTCTGATACCAAGCTATCACGCCCCGAACCCAGAAAATGGGACCCAAGGATGAAAATGGAATCTAACATGTCCCTGTATCATACAAATCATCCAAAGATACAGTACAATGAATGAGGGTATGACCCCGTGGGGTTCTCGAGCACCTTATACACATTCATATACAAACATATACACAACGAAAAAAAGGTCTTTGTATACATATACAGTACCATACCAAAGTCTAAACAACATGAGTCAAAGCTCCATAGCACAAAACATAAACCCGTTTGCCAACCATACCCCAAAATGACAACCTGAAAGCAAAAGTCCTAGAACTTACACAAGCGCTATCCGCAGTACACCAACCACTACGCTCTTACACAAAGAAGATAGCTCCAATTACCTAAAGGACCTGAAAATATGTACATACAGCAAGGGTGAGACACCTCTCAGTAAGGAAGAATACAGGTTATATCGGTGTGTGGCATTTGAGTGTTATCATGACAGCAAAACATACACAGTTAAATGCAGTTCCAGTACTTTCACAAAACAGTGCATGCATGCACACACACACATGATCCACCTGGTGTTGTCACACCCCTCAACCCGTAGCCAGCCTGCATTACACGGCGTCCCTGACACATGGTGAACCCTAAGCTTCCATGGAATCGTACTAGTACAAACTGGTGGATCCACACCCTTCGGTGATCAGTCGGTAAGGCTCACGCCCTTGGATATAGAGCCGGACACTCTTGCCAAACATGGCTCAGCGATTTCATATGCCCTCGATTATAGAGTTGGACACTCTTCAGTACCTTGAACAACTCATAACCCGATTTCGATTGCATTCCAATAAAACACAACCATGCATGTTCATATAACCAAACAAACCACACCCATTTGGTAATTCTAAAATCATGTTTTCTAAGCATATACAGTTTAAACTAAGTCAAGGCACAACCATCCCTATTACACAGTACAAATCACCATATATATACGGTTTTCCAACAAAACCAGGAATGCAACCCAATACCCTTCTTTTTTTTTCCAGAACTATAACATGAAAAACCCATCATTTTACCCATCAGATCCCCCCAAATGAGAAACCAAAAAGCACACAGGACCATGAACCACAATTCTACCAAGTCCGATTTCAAAAATAACTGACATAAACTGAATCCCCTTACCTTTTCCCCAAATGGTAAATCCCAAATTCCAAGGCCCTTAAACAGCGAACTGAGTTTCAAAACCTACAACCTACTTTATAGAATATACTCACGACTCCGTTTTCTACAAAACTACTGGAACCGAAGTGAAAACTGAGCCTTACCTTGATTTTATGCCAAAACCTGAAAATTCCTAGAACGATGATTCAATCAACAAATCTTGAAGAGAATGCTGCCCTAATCGTTGTGGTAACATCGGATCATCGATTCAAGCAATGTACAGTGAAGAAATCTAGAGAGAAAAAGAGTGAGTTGTGGATTCTAGAGAGAGAGGAAGATATTTTTGAGGTTTCTTAGCTTGGAAGTAATGAAAATTCTATTTATAGCCCTTTGACCTAGCCACTCCTTGTCAACAAAAGGCATCCTCATCAAGGAGGCCACATAGACAGCTCATCGATGAGATGATGGCCTCGTCAGTGAACTTGATATTACCGATTTCCCAAAACCCCTTGGCTTCTCCTCATTGACGAGCCTCGAAATTTCGTCAACGAGCAACACAAGGCCTTCGTCAACAAACTCTGGCTTCATCGACGAAGCCTTCTCAATTACCAATTTACCCCTCTCTTAATTAATTAAACCCATATATCATGGTTCAGGTTCTTACAATTGCAGTTTGGTATTATAGCCTAGGTTGCTAGGTTCTGTAGACTTTAGAGTGCTGTGGAAAACAATGCCAAAATATAGAAATAGAGTTTGGAGAAAGATAGAATAGAGTATTGGTGAATTAATGTTGGAAAAAATAGGATGAGAATCTAGGGTTCTATTTTGCAGTCTAGAAGTAGGTATTTCAAGGTTGTTTCTGTGATTTTCCTAGGGTGACGATTGTAGGAAAATCATAGTAAACTATCATCGAATTCTATTTCCATATGGTAGGCCCAAACCTTAAATTAGTGATAAGAGGTAAGGGGTATTTTAGTTAGTATAACATTGTAAGGTACGAATTCTAAAAATAATTTGATAATATTGTAGGATGGACCCAGAAGGTAAGTAGCACTCACGCTAGTGGCGACGACAGAGCAGGGTCTTTTAGTACAAGAGGCAGGATTCAGATGTTGTGTTACGCAGTGTGGCTGAGTAGGTTATAGCTAAGATTGCTTGGAGCTCCAAGGAACAAGGAGGTCCATCTACAGCTCAAGGATGCATGATAGAAAAATTTACAAAGATGAACCCACCAGCATTTTCAGGAGCGGCTGATCCTATAGTTGCAGAGAACTGGATGCAGGAGATAGAGATGATTTTGATGGTGTTACACTGCACCAATAAGAAAAGGGTCGTTTATGCCACGTATAAACTAATGGGAGAGGCCGAGAGATGGTGGATGGCCACTAGATTACTAGAGAAGCAGAGATCCATTCCAGTGTCGATGACTTGGGCCTGATTCAGGAACATATTCTTTGATAGATACTATCCTGCCTTGGTCAAAGAGGCTAAAGTACAGGAATTTCTAAGCTTGTCCCAAGGATTCATGACAGTCCAGTAGTACACGGTGAGATGCTTCGAGTTGTCACACTTCTGCCCTTATATTGTCCCAAATGAAGCTAAGAAGGCCAGGATATTTGAGAGGAATTTAATGCGGGACATTTATAAATAGGTGGAAGTTCTTAAGATACATAACTTATCGAAGTTAGTAGATAGGGCCAGAGTAGTAGAGGAGAGTGAATAGGCAAATGTGGGAGTACCGAGCCAGAGGAAGAGGCCCACGCCTCAAAGTTTTTATACCAGGTCTAATGGTCCATGGAGAGGAGGTAGAGCTGGTGAGGGTTAGAGGCAGACGACAAGACACAATGGGTATCAGGGTGAGCAGACGTATCCCATCTGCCCTAGGTGTGGTAGGAGACATCCGGGTGAGTGCCAGTTTGGTGAGAATATTTTTTATGATCTGGGAAAACTGGCCTTATAGCTCGATCATGTCGGGGACCATCAAACTATGCACCAGCTCCTAGACCATTTCAGGGTGGTTACCAGGTGCCCAATGAAGGCCAGTAGAGAAACACTACATCGGCGAGGGTTTATGCTTTGACACCGAGAGATGTCGAGGCTACTGGAGATGTTGTTATAGGTATACTTACTATTTCACCATATAAATTTGTTGTTTTAGTTGACACAGGTGCCACCCATTCCTTCGCATCGGCAAGGTATGTTAAAGTAACTGGGGTGCATAGTTATTAGATGTTGAGTTATTTGTAGTCACACTGACAGGACCTATGGTGAGGTGTAGGAAGGTACTTCAGAACTTTCAAGTGAGCATTCAAGAGAAAGTTCTACTAGTTGATCTCGTGGTACTAAATATGTAGGGGTTTGATGTAATACTGGGTATGGATTGGCTAGCAACTAATCACACCAGCATAGATTGCCATAAAAAAGAAGTGATTTTCAGACCCCCGGGTGAGCAAGAATATAGATTTGTGGGTTCACGTGTGCATGCCTCGCCATAGTTAGTGTCATCTATTCAGGTGAGGAGACTACTACAGGGTGGTTGCCAGGGGTATGTTGCCTACATAAAGGAATTGCCAAAAAAGGAACTAAAACAGACTGATATTTCAATAGTTAGAGAATTTCCAAATGTTTTTCTAGAAGAATTGTCTGGCTTACCACTAGACCGAGAGATTGAATTTACCATGGATTTGCGACTAGGATCAGCACTGATATCTAAAGCACCATACCGTATAGCTCTAGGCGAATTGAAGAAATTGAAAAATCAGTTACAGAAGTTGCTGGATAAAGGATTTATCAGGCCCAATGTGTCGCCATGGGAGGCCCCAGTCCTGTTCGTGAAAAATAAAGATGGGACCATGAGGATGTGCATAGATTATAGGGAGATAAATAAATTGACGGTCGAGAATAAATATCCTCTTCTCAAGATTGATGACTTATCTGATCAGCTCTAGGGGACCCAGGTCTACTCTAAAATTGACCTGTAGTCGGGTAATCATCAGGTAAAAGTTAGAGCAAAGGACTATTCAAAAACAGCATTCTGAACCAAATATGGGTGTTACAAATTTTTGGTGATGTCGTTTGGGTTGACTAATGCACTAGCAATATTTATGGATTTAATGAATCGCGTGTTCCATCAGTACTTGGACCAGTTTACTATGGTTTTCATTGATGATATACTAGTCTACTAGAGGAGTTTTGAGAAGCACAAGCATCATCTGAGATTGGTGTAGCAAAAATTAAGAGAAAGAAAGTTGTACGCAAAATTCAAGAAATGTGAATTCTGGTTAAGGCAGGTTACTTTCCTCAAGCATGTGATCTTCGAGGATGGTATATCGGTTGACCCAAGTAAGATAGAGGCAATGGTGAGTTGGGCGAGGCCAGGAAATATCCAGGAGGTCAGAAGTTTTCTGGGTTTGGCAAGCTACTACCGACACTTCGTAGATGGTTTCTCTAGATTTTCGGGTCCACTAACAAGACTTACGAGAAAAAATGTGAAGTTTGATTGGACTGATGATTGTGAGCAGAGCTTTTAGGAGTTAAAGCAGAGGTTGATTTTAGCCCCAATAATGGCTATTCCATTAGGGGAGGATGAATTCGTGATATAAAGTGATGCATCTTTAAAGGGACTCGGATGCGTATTAATGCATCATAGAAGAGTCATCGCCTATGCATCTAGACAGCTTAAATAATATGAAAAGAACTACCCTGTGCATGATATAGAATAGGCAACAGTGGTGTATGCTCTGAAAATCTGAAGGCATTATCTTTATGGTGCGAAATGCAAGATTTTCACTAATCATAAAAGCTTAAAGTATTTCTTCACCCAGAAAGATTTGAATATGCGATAGAGAATATGGTTGGAGCTTATCAAGGACTATGATTGTACTATCAGCTACCATCTAGAGAAAGCAAATGTGGTGGCTGATGCATTAAGTAGGAAAACGGTAGGAGCAGTGGTGTCTGCAATAAAGGTTCAGCACCCTATTTAGATGGATTTGGAGAGGCTAGGTGTAGAGCTGATAGAGGGTGATCACCAGGCACTTATTGCCAACCTGGTGTTACAACCTACATTGCAAGAAAGGATTAAAGCTGCCTAGAGAACTCATCTAGAGTTAGAAAAGTTAATAAAGAAAGTGCAAGATGGGCAGAAGAAGGAGTCCAGCATATCATATGATAGAGCCCTACGGTTCTGCACCAGATTATGTGTTCCTACAGATGCTGAGATCAGGAGGATTATCTTAGAGAAGGCACACAGATCTTTATATACCGTGCATTCAAGTAGTACTAAAATGTATCGGAATCTACGGGAACCCTTCTGGCAGAGCGGCATGAAGAAAGAGATCGCATAAATTGTAAAATAGTGCTTTACGTTCTAGCAGATAAAGGTTGAGCACCAGAGACCCACAGGGCAGTTGCAGTCACTTCACATCCTTGAGTGGAAATGGTATCACATTTCCATGGATTTTGTGACAGGGCTACCACCAGCGCGACAGGGACAAAATGCTGTTTGGGTGGTCATAAATTGATTGATGAAGACTGCTCACTTTATCCCTATTAAAGTCAACTATACTATGGACGGGCTAGCAGAGTTGTACATTTAGGAGATAGTTCACTCCCATGGAGTGCCGGTATCCATAATCTTAGACCATGACCTTCGATTTACGTCACAATTTTGGAAGAATTTTCAGGAGGCCATGGGGTCACAGTTAACATTTAGTATAGCTTTCCATCCTCAGACTGATGGGTAGACTGAGAGGACAATCCAGATACTTGAGGATATGCTACGAGCTTGTGTGCTGGATTTTAGGGGTAGCTAGACCCAGTATTTGCCGCTGGTTGAGATCATATATAATTATAGCTATCAGACCAGCATCGGCATAGTACCATACGAAGTGCTATATGGTAGGAGGTGTTGTTCTCCACTATACTAGGATAACGTGGGTGGGAGGCGAGTTCTGGGACCAGAATTGATGCAACAGGCATACAATAAAGTCCGACTAATTAAAGACAAAATTAGTGTAGCTCAGAGTTGGCAAGCTACGCAAATACTCACCGCCAGGAGTTAGAGTTTCACATGGGAGGTCAGGTATTTTTTAAGGTAGCTCTACTAAGAGGAGTTATAAGACTTGGGAAGAATGGTAAGCTGAGCCCTAGGTACATTGGCCCATTTGAGATACTTGAGAGAGTGGGATAAGTTACTTATAGGATAGCTCTACCAACAGCCCTATCTAGAATTCATGACGTATTTCATTTTTTCATGTTGAGGAAATACGTCCCAGACCCTTCCCACGTGATCAACTATGTAGAGGTAGAGCTCAGAGATTCATTGGCATATGAGGAAGCACTAGAGCAAATCTTAGACAGAAAGGAACAGAAATTGCGTACTAAGAAAATTCAATTAGTGAAAGTCCTGTGGAAAAAGCATATCATAGAAGAAGCTTCGTGTGAGCTTGAGAAAGAGATCAGAAAAAAATACCCACATCTGTTAAGTGGGATATAGTAATAGTTAGTGTTATTCAGATAACAATAACTTTATTGTATTCTGTATAGAGTTATGAATGTATAGTTGTATTTTAGATTATAGGATAGGTAGTGTTTTGGTTTTGAGAGAATTTTCTTCTATGAGTATATTTGTAAATCTCCCAGAACTGTAGCTGTAACCACGGCATTTATCCGCCATAAGTAAGGGTAAGTAATAAAGTAAGTAGTCCATTTTACTCAAAGGATGGTGTTCAATATAAACAGTAAATTTCTAGGATGAAATTTTATGAGAATGTAGTAACCCGGCTAATTATAGAAATTAAATAACAAAGAAAGGAGTAATAATAGGAAATTTTAAGGGGGACTCAGCAAGGACTCGTTGATGAACACTCGAACACTCTTCTTGAGCTCGTTGACGAGAATTTATCAACGGGCTGATTTTAGTACCTAAATTTTGTCGACGAGAGTCATGTGTTTGTCGAAAAACCTCCTTCTTGGTCTCATTGACAAGGTGTCATGGCTCATCGACGAGTCCATGTGGAGAGCACTCTATACATAGCCAAATTCGGGTTTCAATGAGAGAAATTCATTTTCTCTCTTTTCTTTCTCTCTCTAACTCAATTCTCTCTCCTTCTCTCTACAATTCTTGCCTCGTTTCTCCCTGTTTTTATGATCAAAAGCCACCACGTTGATCCTGGGGAGATTCTCTACAAGTCTGCTGGAACATATTGTCGATTAGGGCAACTTGGGCACCTTCTCAAAATCATGGTAAGTAGATTATTTAGGTATTTTCAATAATAGCATACTTATTTGAGTTCAGATTTTGTATTATATGAGAGTATACTTGTGTTTTGTGGAGTAAAATTAGGTTGTTATGTTTTCAGGGTTAGGGTTTTTTTTTTCTTTTTTTGACTCTGCAGGCATGGGTTGAGGACCCCAACAGATATTTTCCAGGAGCCCAGGTAAATTATAGTTTAGAAAATTACGGGTTTGCAAGTTCAGGATATATAAGTGAGATGATCTTCTGGGGAATTCAATGATTTACTGAGGAATTGGTATATATGTATTATTTCAGGATTTTGAGGATAGTACGCTAAGGGCGTGAGAATGGAATTAGAGGCAAGCCTCCCAGCCAGTTAGGTAAAGGAAATGTGCTATGCTAGGAGATTCAAGAATTTTTATCAATAAAATGTTGTATTTGTTTAACAGGGTATGGAATAATAATTATATAGCTTTATAGATTTTAGAACGTGAATTTTATTAATTGTGTGTCCTGGATAGGTATTTTTTTAGTACAGAGTTTATACAGTTTTTCAGAATATCATGATTTACAGTATTTTTGCATAGAAATATGTTTTACTAGATTTTACAGAATTATGAATTACAGTGTATAGATAGAAAGATATATTTTACAGACAGATATTATACAGACAAATATATTTTGCAGACAAATATATATATATATATATATATATATATATATACAAACATATTTGATAGTATTAACAGATATATAGATAGACATATTTAATAGTATTAACAGAATACCATGATTTCCAAAATTTCAAAACCATAACACTCAGATAATTCAGTTTATTCAGTCAGATATATATAGACATATTCGATAGTATTAACAGAATACCATAATTTCCAAAATTTTAGAACCATAACACTCAGATAATTTAGTTTATTTAGTCAAAAATTACAACTCAAGTATTACAATTATTTCAGTTCAGATATTATAGTATTTTTAGATCATATTTATAGTGTTATGGTTATTTTGGAATCATGATGAAAACAGTAGGATATCTATAGAAATTGTATATACAATATCAGACCCTAATGTATCAAGTTATGTTCAGTTAGCAGAGCAAAGTACCGTTGCTAGTATAAATTAGAGTGCAACCACACATCTTAGATAGTGTGTGGATGATTTTCGTCAACTGTGCCTGGAGGGATTGCAAACTCCCTAGAAGATTGGGTTGAGGTGGCCGGTTTGACGAGGTAGTTACCAGTTCCATGCCTAGGAGAGGTTGTAGTTTGGCCGGGCAGAGGATTGGAAGATGTACAATTGACTTACAGGTAGGCCAACCAGGATTAAGTCCCGCCTACGGGCCGCACAACCCTGTTATGAGGGGTCAAAGCATGACGTATAGTTTTCCAGGGTAAACATCTCAGTTTTGTAAATGTATACAGAATAACAGAATATCAGTACATATAGTATGATACTGGAAGTATGAAAAAGTAGAAAACTCATATATTACTGTTATACTTTAAACTATGATAGATGCAAGTTATAATGAATATTGATTTACCAACTTTTACAGTTTCAGATATTGTCAGTATAGTATTTACAAAACTCAGTTGTTACACACTAGTAATAGCATATTTCCTCTTACTAAGTATTGTCTCATCCCCGTGATTTGACATTTTTTAGGTGATCCAGCTAGGCGAACATATCAGGCTCGCAGATAGAGAGATCTTTTGTACTATCCTGTTTATAGGGTAAGTGTATTCAAAGGATTGTATTTTTGAGTAGATGATACTGGGGTGATGTGTAAATATGTATGTATGGTTTGGAAACACTGAATTCTAGTATTGTAAAATTGGGTGTATGACTTTATATTTTTCGTTGCATATGTGTGTCAATTTGTGTACATGGATACCTCAGTGCCCATCTAGGACCTGAGATGTTATAGCAGGTATTACAAGGGTATCAGAGTAATATATAAATAAAAAAAATGGTGTAATTTTTGGGTCGTTACATTACCAGCCCATACAAGTAGCACCCCTCTGCTCTGATACCTTATGCAACCGGGTATGACTATAACTAAAGCTTATTAGGGCACTCACCTTACTCAGTAAGCCCTCAGGTGGATAGTTTGTCTCGTATTCACACACATTCACACAATTATTTATCAATGAAGGTTCCCAAGGATAGGTAAGATTACCCCGCTCATACAAGTAGATTCCCGTTACTCTAATACGTTATGCAGACCGGTATGGCTATATCTAATAATAATCAGGGCACTCGCTTTTCTCAACAAGCCCTCGGGCAAAGAGTATACTTCGCCCCGAATAATACTACAATATATACATATACATAATACATAATTATGCATTTAGAACTCACTACCAAATGGATAATCACTGTCATGTTTCCCTCTATGACAGGTTGTGCGGCCCGAAGGCTGGACTTAACCCTAGTCAGCCCACTAGAGCTAAATAAAAAAAGCAACCTCTTCAGTCTGTAAGTTAGATTAGCTTTCCCACACTAGTCCAGACTCCAAGGGGAATCTCTACACTACACAGCACAATCGACCATCCCATCTCCACACTCTCTCTAAGACGTGTGGGTGCACTAATCTCTGCCAAAAATCATGCGCAACAATATTGTGCCTCACTATGGTCCACCGGAGTTCTCAAATCATAAATTGAAATTTAACATTCACATTTAGCTCTGATTAACAATACCATGCAAATAATCCCAGCACATTTCAGTATTTCCAACATGTAATACATATATATATATATATATATATATCACAACTCAACTCAGTATTTTCATTTTACTCATGCCACACATTTGAAATAATAAGCATAATTATATCTTATTAAAATAGTAAGTCAACCCATATTCATCATCCATTTTACTGAAAATACGCATCAAGTTATCTCCACAATTTCCAGAAAATCCACTACTTTCATCATTCCATTTTCACAAACAATAACTATTGGCCTAGGCTGAAAAACCATGGTTCAAACGGTTGGATTTTCTAAAATTTGCATAATAAACATATTCTTACACATATTAATTTTCCATTTTAATTAGTAAATTCACAAAATTAGTGGCTTAATCTATTCCCCTTACATGGTTTCTAGAAACTATGCCAGTAGGGACCCCAAAACGATACCTGCGGTGCTCACCCGAACCCTAATTCAATAACTCTAATTTAATCAAATCAAACCTAAATAAAATATTATTTTAACATTTCTTAGGCTCATAAATTTTAAATAAACAATTAAACTTCCAAAAATAGCATATTTTCTTAATTCCCTAAATCTCACTATCGCTTTGGAGTGGTACCTAGGACCCCCAAATTGAAATTTTGCTCCGGCCAAAATGTCGACAATCGACACTAGGACCCCATGGTGGTGCTCGATCATCAATTTAACTGAAGATCTAAGGAGAAATTGAGGAAAGAGAGGGAGTATACGTTATCCTAGCAGTGGTGCCTACGTCCCTTTTACGACAAATCCAATCCAGTAGGAATGTCGTTGGCGAAGATAGGAATCCAACAATATCTTTCATTTTCCAATCACCCCAATATTTGCCAATAAAATGAAGAGAGAGAGGAGGAATGAAGGAGAGCATTGAGAGAGAGACGCTGAGAGAGAGAGATGATCTCTTTGTAAATTTTTTTTCAATTCAATCTCTTACAGAAGCTTACATGTTAAGCTTTTTAACATATGTGTATATAATATTATAATAATATATTATTATATTATAATATATTATATTATATTATTTAATTAATAATTATTATTTAATTATTAAATTTTAATTTTGATTATGATTTAATTTTATTTATTTATTTTTTATTTTATTTTATTTTTTGTACTTTTACACTTCCATGCATATTATTTTCTGGGGCATTATAACTTACCCTGTAACTGGGGTAATACCAATGAACTCCTTTATCATGGAGCTCGCTCCACTCATTTGCCAGGATTTCCTGAAATATTTGTAATACTGGGGATGAGACACCTCTCAGTAAGGAAAATAAACTAATATCAGTGTATGGTAAGGTGAGTTTTATCATATTATAAACATATACTATAAATAATATAGCTGTAATATATATCTTAAGCTGAAACTGATAACACATGAAAAATTATACTTTTAAACATAATCTTACTATATCATAATGAATTTTCGTATCATTTAAATCATCTGTTAAATCTGTATATTACTGAAATTTTACCCTAGATGTATATTTGTATACCATGAATTAACCTCGCATGATTTGGGTTGTGCGGCCCATAGGCTGGACTTAACGCTGATTGACCTATCAGGTTAAGTCAAACATGACATAATTACGCACGATTGCCCACCCAACTTGGCCTGCCCATCCTACTCCCTGTCAAACCTCTAATGGGTGAGTACACATAGGGTATCCTACTCTCTGCCTACACTTCTGGCTAACTGACCTTCGACCCACACTTCCTAAATAGTGTGGTTGCACTGTCGACTATACACTAAGCTGGTCTGCCCATCCTACTCTCCGTCAACCTCTGTCGGGTTTGCATGCAGTGGGTATCCTACTCTCCGATCTGACTAGCTAACTACGGTACCATGCTCTTAACATGCGTAACTATCCGGGTTTTGTTACTATACAATACATTTCACTTAATATTTATGTTTGTAAATAACATTAATATTTTTGAAATAAAATCTGGCTTTTACATCTTTCTTAATAAAAGTTGTTGTTTCATAATTTCTAAACATATCGTCATATTAAAACTGATAACATCTGCACTGGCTATCACATCACGACATCTGCACCGACTATACTATCATGGCATCTGCGCCGGCTATATTATCATAATATATTGAAAAATTTCTTAATTTTTGTATTGATCATCATCTTTCTAAAAATATGGTCGAATCATGCTTGTTCTGTGAAAACATAAAATATTCTAACATGTTATAAGTCTGTAGTAAAATCATCTATACTCATGCCACACAAGTGAGTACTACTATAGCATACTATCTGACCTAGAACACATATTTTACTGACAAAATAATTTCAAATCTGAAATCAAGCTTTCCTCAGTTCAACACTAGTATTCCCAAAACTAATTATTTCATACATATAATTTCTAAAACAAATATTGTATAATATACGTTAAATTTTTCTAAAAATACCTGACTTAATCTATTCCCTTACCTGTTCCCTCTTAAGCATGTTGAAACTCTAAATCTAAGCCCCATGACATTCGAAGTTCAAAACGCTGAAATTATATTTTCCCCAAATTAATCAACTCAATCTCCAAAATATTATCATTTAATATTCCCTATGCTCCAAATACTCCAGTTTTACAATTAAATCTAATATTTAACACTCTTACCTCAATTTTGGAGTAGTGCCCCGAAACCTCAAACTGAAAATCTGTTCCAGTGAAATTGCATAGAATCCTTCTATGAACTTCGTGGTGGTTCCTAATTGTCAAAACAGAGCTTAACGAAGCGAGAATCGAAGGAAACTGGAGTTAGGGTTGTAGGGTTTGATTTGGGGGGGGGGGGGAAAGAGAGAGAGAGATTAGTTTGTTTTAATTTACAAATGAGTTTGCGGGTTCCCTTTAAAAATCATTCTGTCGAGAAAACTGTCAACGGTTTTCTGCTCCTCTTACAAAATTGTCGATGGTTTGGGTTGTACCCAAACCTTTTTCCCTTTTCCCTTATTTATATTTTTTGGGCCTCTACATTCTCCCTTCCTTTCAAAATTTCATCCTCGAAATTGCTAACTATACATGCATCAAACTCTAAAACAAAAATTCACTATACTTTTATTAATTACCCTCACTTATGGCGGAGGAATATCGTAGTTACACATACGGTTCTGAGAGATTACAATAACTAACCAAAATTCTCTTAAAGCCCTCTATATCCTATAAACAAAAATATAATTTATACATATATTATCCTGCACTGCATAAAATAAAATCGAAACTATACTTTCTTTACCTGGGCTATTACTTTTCCTTTTCTGACTAATGTTGATCCCCACTAAATAGATGTGGGTACTTCTGTCGTATCTCCCCTCTAACTCCCACGAAGCTTCCTCTAAAGCATGTGTAAACACCCTATTTTTGCCCGGACCAAATAAGATTATTATTATTATTATTATTATTACTTTAGTATTATTATTTTTATTACTATCATTTTTATTATTTCTATATTATTATTGCTTCACTATTATCATTTTTACTATTTCTATTATTAGTATTATCATTGTTTTTAAATATTACATTATTATTATTATTATTATTATTACAAAAAAAGTGCAAAATAAAAATAAAAAAGGGGGGCGGCACATGCTTGGGTTTTGAAATTTTTTTATAAAAGGAGAGGGGGGCTCGCACACAAGGGGAGCGGAGACACCAAATACACCAAAAAAAAAAAAAAACCCCTACCATTCTCCCATCTTTCTAAAGATTCTGCCTCACCACGGCGCCGCAACCCCCTTCCCTCATCTTCCTATCTCTCTCACACTTTTCTCCTTGGCTCTCTCTGCACAGTCACGACTATAGCAGCCTCCCAACCACGTCTCCTACCATCTTCTCCGGCCACCATCTCCCTTTCTTTCTCACCAGAACACGACCGTGAGCTTCCTCCCCCACCAGCCGCAACCCAAGAACGTCCGCACAGCTCTCCCCTCTCTCACGATCACGGCCTCGCAAAACCAGCCACGAACCGTCAACCACCACAGCTGCTCACTCGCCCAGCCACCATCCTCCAAGCTCAGATGCAGGACACTCGACAGACAGCAGCCATCTCCATGCACAGCTGTCAACAGGACATGTCAGCACACATAGCTGCAAACAACTTCGGCAACCACCGTCACCGTCACCGTCGTCGTCACCAACTTCTGCAGCACCGACACCCAACAGCCATCCCCGATGCCGTCTTCCCGAGCCTTTGCGACTCCGGCGGCCAAGCTTGCAGCAGCAACCCATTAACTCCAACACCAAACTAGCCAGCTGTTCCCTCTGCTCCAGCTGCTCCAAGCCCAGCCGAGACACCTACAGCCGAGCACTACAGCAACACTAGCTGCTAAGACCCTCCTCTGCAACTTCCCTCAAGCCACCATCCGAAGACTCAACGCTCCAGCTCTGGCCGTCGGCCAACAACCACACCCGACACCACTCCAGCACCTGGCCAGCCACCGAGCACCACAACAGCCTCACCGTCTCCGGGCCGAGACCTCACCTGCACAGCCGGACGACACTCCCCAACTCCTGCGGTACCCCCTCTGTAAGCTCCCCTGCACACACACAAACACACGCGCACACACAGAGTAAACCAACAAACACACACACACTGCCAGCACACACATGCTTTATTATTATTTTTAGTGTATCAAATTTTTTTTTTTTTTTTTTTTTGCATGTGTTGTATTCATGTATATATATATATATATATATAGAGTTCTTTCTTTATTACCAGTATGTATTTTTGGTATAATATTGCTAAAGTTGTTTATTGTTATTATGTATTTGTTATATTTATTATGCAGAGTTTTTCATTATTGTTGTGTGTTTTAGGTTATGTGTTTTTGATGTCACGTTACATTTATAGGCTTTTTCATTGTTGTTATATTTAATGTATATGTGTGCATATTTAAGGTGGTTATCATGGTTGTTAAATTTAATATTCATATTAGGATTTTTTTTATCATCTTTGTTATATTTAATGTTTAATATTCATATTTAGGGTTTTTCATTGTGATTTATTCAATGTATATTTGATCATATTTTGGGTTTATTACTTTGTTGTTATATTGTACATTTAGGGTTTTGGTTTATCATTCACATTAGTAATATGATAGTTTATTATTGAGGTATTATTATAATTATTATTTATTACGGTAGTTTATTATTAGGGTATCATTATTATGTAGAAAGGTAGTTTACTATTATGATATATAATATTTATGTGTTATGATATATAGTATTAGTATTATACTATTTTCTTCATTAGCTATTTGAAATTTCGGTAAAATACATAAAAACATAAAAATAAAAATAAAAAATTAGGAGAAAATTCTAAAAATATTTTTGATTTGACTCTCACTAATTGTCTTTTTTTTTAATTTTAAAATTCAACAAAACGTGGAAAAATATAAAAAATTAGAAAAATAGAAAAGGCCAAGAAAAATATTTTGAGACTTGTAAATCATTTTTTTGACACCATTTGAGTTCCAAAAACCTCCCATACTAGTATTTTCTTACAAAAAATTCTATACAATTTCAAAATTTGGGAGTGTATGTTCTTAAATATTTTCTTGATTTTCATCCCTATGATTTCAAAAAGGGTTATGAGCTTTCGGACTTCACGTTCCTTCAAATCTGAGGGAATATATATATTGCGCATATATTTGTATGATTTATTTATTTATTTATTTTGCATGTGTATTTGTAAATTCACAAAATGAGTAACCTAAAAGACTTTTTAAATTTACTAGGGATAATTCATAATTAATTAGGTACCGTTCGTAAGAACGGGGGCGTAGGGGGTGCTCGTACCTTCCCCTCGCGTAATCAAACTCCCGATCCTAGTTTTGGTAATGCAAACCAATTCTACCCTTAACGGGGTAGTAATTAAGTGCTCTAACAACACTAAAAAGTTAGTGGCGACTCCATTCTACCATTTTTCCCAAAAATTTAGACTACATTTTTTTATTTTGCCACCCCGGGGCACCCGCACTCCGAGACGTTGTGACTGCTTGGTGACTCCGCTGGGGACTGTAGAGAGTTGAGCCAGTAATCAATTAGAAATTATTTTGAGGTCAAATTTAATAAATCTTTTAGTTGCTCCCTATTTTGTGAATATTAATTGTAAATATTTTCTTTCCAACTTTTTAAGAGATAAGATATTAATTGTACATATTTTCTTTCCAAATTTTTAATATTATTTGTAAATATTTTATTTCCAAATTTTTAGATAAGAATATTAATTGTAAATACTTTCTTTCCAAATTTTTTAGATAAGAATATTAATTGTAAATATTTTCTTTCCAAATTTTTAGATAAGAATATTAATTGTAAATATTTTCTTTCCAAATTTTTTAGATAAAAATATTAATTGTAAATATTTTCTTTCCAAATTTTTTTAGATAAGAATATTCATTGTAAATATTTTCTTTCCAAATTTTTTAGATAAGAATATTAATTGTAAATATTTTCTTTACAAATTTTTTAGATAAGAAAATTTATTGTAAATATTTTCTTTCCAAATTTTAACTGCAAATATTTTGTTTCCAAATTTTTAGAATAAGCATGTCAATTGTAAATATCTTATTTCCATATTTTGAATAAGCATGTGATCGATTGTAAACACTTTATTTCCTTTGTTGTTTGAATAAACATATGATTAATTGTGAATATTTTGTTTCCTTTGTTATTGAATAAGTATGTGATTAATTTTGAAATAGCATGCATGCATGTGGGGTAGCGGGATTAGGCTAAACTTAAATTCACACACTTTCACGCTTTATACCCAGGCTTTACCTGCTAAGATTATAAAGGAGTATAATATCGTTTGTCCCCACGTGGCAGGGCTTGTGAGGACCCGCGAACCATTCCGCTCAGTTTAAATTTTGTTCAAACCCCTTTTGGGTAAGGGTAGAGGTTAGATTGGGAACATTTTTATCAATAGGGATTAGATCCTACCTACACATACTTGTCTATAGTCTTCCTTAACTAAGATAGAGTCATGAAGAAAACCTGTAAAATAGATGTATCTACTGTGGGTTGGGATAGGAGCCGCATCATTCTCCACATACAGTCTTTTATAAATATGTTTTGAAATACTTTGTGTTATGTCTTGCATCTTACACCCATCTTAGACATGCATACTACTTAACCAAAATTCTGGAAAAGCCCAATAATAAGACCATTGTCCATCCTTCCAAAAACTAAAGTACTTGGCCTAAACATTTTAAAATATGGATCAGCCCAACCCTCTTCAAATAACTCGAGCCCATTATTATTATTTTTTTTGAAAAAAAAAAAAAAAAACAAACCTAGGCCCGACCTTCTTCTAAGCAAAAACTAGGCCCATGCCTGATTTTTAAAAAGAGCCAAACCTAGATTTCAAAAGTGGGCCTCGGCCCTATTACTTAAAATTCTAGGCCAACATTTTTTAAACAATCCAAGCCCAACTCCTTTTAAACTAGGGTCTGATCCCATCATAAAATAGCTTGAAGCCCATATTTTAAAATACTCAAGGTCCAAGTGCAGATTAAAGTTCACAAGCCTACGTTAAACAAATCCAATGGGTTAACTGGCTTGGGTCAACCCTAAACTTAGATCATAATCTAACCCTTCATAGGATCTAAGGTACATTGACCATCATCAAGGAAAATAATTGTTGAGAGAAGAATTGAATTGAAATTGTGGTCCATCAATGGTCGTCTTAATCTTGAAATCTTTCATTAGTGGGATTTTTCCAGAATTTTGGCAAATTAGTTATTTAGGTTACATTGGATTCATGCATTTATGCATAATTTCACGCATAGCCATGCACGATAGGCTACATGCATGTTCATATCTCTATTTGTATATATGTTTGCACTAGTTACATCTATGCATAAACACCCATTGCATCCCATGGTCATGCATTAAATACTCACACATTCATGCATTACATAATCATGCATTTGTGGTTCTAAAAAAGGAAGTTTTGATCGGCAGCTCTCTTAAGAAAAGAAGTCACCTGAGTAATCAAAAACAATATTAAGACCACTATGCACCCGTACAACACTAGGCGAAAGGCAAGAGAAATTAGTGAACAACTGGAGAACAGAGTTTATGGGTCTAGAGCAGGGACAAGAGGAAATAAATGATAAAATAAGTAAGTTTCTAAAGCTGCTAACAAACAAAGGAAAAGCAGTATAAGTTGATCTTGAGACAGACACAGACCCCAATCATCCTCCAGGGTTCTCCTCAGATTATGAACAAACATCATCTCCACCACCTAGCGTCATGGGCGGTCCAATGTCAAATATATCTCCATTCATCCCTACTGTGCCGGCACAGGGGTTCCTAGTGGCAGGAACTCCCCTGTTAGTAGATTCTGATATAGGGATAAACAAATTTGAGGTCGAGTGTAGCTGTAACGTACTGGAATAGCATTTGAAAGCAATGGAAAGGTCTAATACTTTCAGCTCCATTAATCCTAATAATCTTTGCCTAGTGCCAAAGGTCACTTTGTTGTCAAAATTCAAGATGCCAGACTTTGAAAAGTTCAATGGAACCCGATGTCCTCGAATCCACTTAGTGATGTACTAGTTAAGCGATGGCAGCTTACTCAGATGACAAAAAGCTAATGATGCACTGCTTTCAAGCAGTTTGACCAAGTCTGCTATCCATTGGTACATTCAGCAAGATAAGGCACGGGTCCACACTTTGAAGGACTTGGCCAATGCCTTTGTCACTTACTACCGCCACGTGACGAAGATGGCACCTGATTGAATGACTTTGCAAGAAATGGAGAAAAAATCCACTGAAACTTTCAGAGAATATGCTTATAGGTGGAGGGATATGTCGATCTAGGTGGACCCCTCGGTAAGTGACCAAGCGGTCATTTCTGTGTTCATAAGCACACTAAAAAACCCCTACCACACGCATCTTCCGGGAGCAACTCCCTATGATTTCATGGATATTGTGGCTGTAGAAGGGAGAATTGAAGCCGACATCAACGTAGGTCTAGTCAGGGATGGTGGCATAGAAACCAGTCCGGACAAAAAGTTGACCAATAGGAAGGAGGAAGAAGCCCAAATAATTCAGGGGTATTACTATTAGAGAAGCTGGAATCAAGGGCCTAGTGGAAATTTTGAACCCCCCGTTCATTAGATAGCACACGTAGGAACAAGGCCCTAGATTGTTCACCTTGGTCCTAAGTTCGCCCAACCGAATGCTCATACACAAGAAAGAAGTGGCCAAAGGAATTTTAGGAGAATAGATCCTATACCTATGTCGTACTCAGAGTTATTCCCTCAATTGCTCGAAAGAAGGATGGTTTCAATCGTCCCAGGGGTTTCCGTTTCAACCCCTCTCCCGCAATGGTATGACTCAAATTCTAGGTGCACATATCACGCCAATTTCCTCGGTCATACCATCGACCGATGCTAGGCGTTTACACACAAGGTACAATCATTGAGGGATGCAAGTTGGTTAGCATTTGATGACAAGCAGCTAGGGATCCAGAGTGATTCTTTACCCAATCACAGGGAAGGAAATGGTTAGTATGTTGTAAGAAGATCTCGGAGCCAAGGCCAAGCAAAAGAATATATCAGTTATGGATCCTGAAGTTCTAGTAAGAAGTCTGAATGGATAGATTTGCTCTTTGACTGCAGGAGCGAAAAAGTACACAAGGGTAAGCTTTTGATTATCTAGTTTATTTCATGTAATGATGTCATTTTAATTCCCTTTCTTCTTATAGTCTGTTGACATTGTTGTCCCAGAAAATTTCCCTCTCATCAATAAAATGAATTATGAATTTCCTTACATCACTTGTGTCATGAGTTCAGTTGCCAAAAATTTGTTTGCTGATGTTTCGCACAAAAATAAAGAAAATGATAATACCAATATTCCTAAGCCATAAAGCGATGCTAATTTTGAAAACCAAACACGGGAGGTGGAAGTAGAAGAAAATTATTATTAGTGTGTAGTCAAAATGAGCTTTCATAATATTTTAATTTCATAAAATAATATTTAATAATATAACTTAAAAAGTGCTTTTAAAATAAATGTAAATTTAAAAATTTCTGTATAAAACTTTTGCCATCATCCATAGCAGTAAAATTTTATAATCATATACTATAACTATTAAGCTGAACTTTTTAACTTTTAAAACTATAACTATAATACTCAATTATGTATATATATAATTTTCCTTATTAAATCATTATCTAGGCACAAAAATGCCCCCGTTCACATAAACATATATTTTTCCTTTAATTCATCAATAGCTCTGTATACGTAATTAAATATGTATATGTATGTACTGTAAAAACCACTCTTAGGCCTATTAATCGTAAGTTATGCTTATCTCCATGATTGGATTGTGCGGTTCGAAGACTAGACTTAACTGGTTGGCCAGTCAAACTAAATCAACGTACATCATCATTAAGTGAGATTTTCCCTATTAAACCTTAGTCTGACCTAGGTGTGCACTCTGAAGAAATCCACTACCATATAAAACCACTTTGCAATCAACGTGGGTGCACTCTGATCCATTTAAACTTTAAGCTGCAATACCGAGCATTAGTAATTTTCTGTATCATTTGTGCCATAAGGGGTTTTGAAAATATCTTATTATAGAATTTATAAAATTACAATAATATCATAAAAATCTCATTTTTACTCATATTTTCGTGAAATACACTACGTAAAAAATCAACTCATGTCATTTTTACTCATATTTTCGTGAAATATGTAACGTAAAAATAAACTCATGCCACACAATTTTCGTGTTAAAAATATTTTCTTGAATAAAAGTTAATGCTGTAAAATAAACACAAGTATATTAAAGATAAAACTGGTATAATTAAACATGCATAAAAAAAAATTTGGGAGAATTTTATTAAAATAACTAGCATAATCAAAATTTAATTACAAATAAACTTGAGTATAAATAAAAATCTAACATAAACAAATTAACTTACCAATAAACTTGGGTATAAATTTTAATAAAAATCTAACATAATAAAAATTTACTTACAAATAAACTTGGGTAAAAATTTTAAATAAAAAACTAACATAATCGAAATTACTTACCTTTTACTTAACCTTGTGCTACAATAAAAACGAATATCTTAAAAAAAATGAGATCGGAAAGAGTGAGTGAGTGAGAATTTTAATTATAACAAAAATTCTTCCTCCATCACTAATTCTTTCACTCACTAATCCTTCTTTTCCTTTGGAAATTTTTTTTTTTTTTTGCAAAAAATGAATGTTGAGTGCTTCATATTTATAGGAAATTTTTGGGAAAGAAAATTGAATTTGTAAAAGTGTGGGAAGAGAGATGAAATTATAATTTTTTAAAATTAAGAAATGAGTATGAGATGGGCTAAGTATGGGCTAGGTATGGGATGGGGATGGGAATCATATAGGAAAAATGAGAGTGCTTGTTGACACTCTCATTTAATTAATTTTTAAGCATCTAAAAGTACACACAGCCTGGTACGGAACCTCAGAACTCCATCATCTAAAATATTAAACTCCTCTCCTTGTCCGTCCTACACTTTACCCATCAACTATTCTAATTTTGTATCATTTCTCTAAACAGCTTTAATTCTCTCCTGTAGGGTAGGTTGTAGTACCAAGTTAGCAATGAATGTATGGTGCTCACCCTCTACCAACTCCACACCGAGCCTTTCCAAATCCATTTGAATCAAATTCAGAATCATCCCCGCTGATAGTGCTGCTTCCACTAATTTCTGGATTAAAGCATCATCCACCACATTTTCTTTATTTGAGTGGTAAACTGATAATACAGTCATAATCTTTTATCAGTTCTAATCATATCCTCTACCTTATGTTTAATTCTTTCTATGTGAAGAAATACTTCAGACTCTTATGGTTGGTAAAAATTTCACACCTACCCCCATAAAGATAATGTCTCCAAATTTTCAATGCGTAAACCACCGCAGCTAACTCCAGATCATGGGTAGGGTAATTCTTTTCATACTCCTTAAGTTGCCATGAAGTGTATGCAATAAACCTCCCATGTTTCATCAACACGCATCTGAGTCCCTTCAGGGATGCGTTACTATATATAACAAATACATCCTCTCCTGATGGAATAGATAACACTAGTGCAATGACAAACTGATGTCTCAACTCTTAAAAGCTCTGCTCACACTCGTCGGTCCATTCAAACTTCACGTTTTTCCTTGTGAGTTGTGTCAGCGAACCCGATAATCTAGAAAAACTATCCACAAAACACCGATAGTAACCTTCCAGACTTAAGAAACTTCTAATCTCCTGAACATTTCCAGGTCTCACCCAATTCACCACCGCTTCTATCTTGATGGTATCCCAATCGAAGATCAATCTCGGAGTAGACCTGGGTTCCCTGTAACTGATCAAATAAGTCATCAATTTTAGGAAAAAGATATTTATTCTTAATCGTCACTTTATTTATCTCCCTATAATCGATGCACATCCTTAGCATTCCATCTTTCTTCTTTACAAACAGCACTGGTGCTCCCTAGGGCAACACGCTAGGTCTGATAAACCCTTTATCTAACAACTCCTGCAATTGGTCTTTCAGCTCCTTTAACTAGGATGGGACCATCTTGTAGGGTGCCTTAAATATCGGTGTTATTCTTGGAAAACTCAATCTATCGATCTCTCGATCCGGTGGTAAGCCAGGTAACTCTTTTGGAAATACATCTGAAAATTCCTTCACTACCGGAATATCAGTAAGTTTCAATTCTTCATCTGGCATCTCTTTTATATAAGCTACATACATGTTGACCCCATGGGTCACACCCAGTTTCGATAATGACAAATACTCAAGTATTTGATGGCTATCTAGTTTGTGTGCAGGGTTATATTAGCAGATCAATTGACGGCACATGAAGTATAGCCTGAAGACCCAAAAGATTTGTCTTGTGTTGTAATTCATGTTATGTTTATCATTAGGTCTATAATAGTAATTAGGATATCGGTTTGTAATAATCTCTGCATGTCATGCATGTAGGTTTGTAAACTCATAAATGTCATAGACTGACCATAGAGACCAAATGACCTTACGGCAGGTCGACCGATGCTGGATTTTTGGGACTATCTCAAAACGGCCCTTGAAAAGACCCTAGTGAGACTCTAGGTCCCAACACTCACACACATAGCATATAATATATAGGAGTGTTGAAATTGTGCATGAATTGAAAATTTCTTAGTAACTTCAGAGAGTTCAGGCGACCGAACCCTTGGAGTACAAAACTCCTCGGGCGCTCGAACTGTTGAAAAGTCAACAGTTGACTTGGGCTCTCGGGTGACCGACCATTTTAGTTCAAAAAGGACCCTGGGTGACCGAACACATGGATTTAGGCTACCGAATATTTGACCGAGCACCTAAAGTTACCTAGCTTGGCTACTGACTTTGATTCAGGCTGCCGAACTTCTATCCGAGTAACCAAATTGTTTAAAAACACTTTTTTAACTGAGTCTATTCGGGCACCCGAACCTCAGACCGGGCACTCGAACTTCTCAGGTTAAATTAATTTTTACCAAAGTTAAAATTAAGTAAACAGGGTTAATTTTTGCTAAACTTTTTTTTAACAAATTTAAGAATACCCTATGTGTCCCCCAACGGTCATAATTTACCCATTCTCATTGTCATTACAAAGATTCCTATAGCTTGATTTTTTTTTTTTGCAAAATATTTTTACCAAGCTATATTATTCTTTCAAACAACTCTTGGGCTTGATACAATTTGAGAAAATATTTTTTTAGTTCGTTTGAATATTTGATTAGCATCTTTGAAACCCTAGTTTATTATTGAGATTTGATATATACTGTTTCAAAGAAATTGCTTGATCGGAACACTCTTGAACATAATTATGATCATATCTTGTTAAGTGTTATTTGCACAATATATACACATCACCGAGCTTACATTTCCTACATTGTTGATGTTCATTTGATTGATTAAGTATACTGCGCGTATCTGGGTACACATTTGCTTTACTTGAAAGCATAATCATTGTACCATTTCATTGTATTTCAAATACTATTATATTTCCAGGCACGGGCCTGAAAAGGGAGACTAGCCCTAGAATAGTCCCGGATTGGCTTAGACCCGGTTAGGAAAGCTAGGTGCGCCATCCTGGTAAGACGTGTTGGTTAAGTTCAGCCCTTTAATTGACTTGGTTAAGGTTGAGGTCAGCCTTGTAGTAATTGACCTGGTTGTAATCAGTGCCACTCCACCCGTTAAGTGAGCCATTAGTGGAATCCTTGGGCTTTGCGAGCTGGAGGCGAGGACGTAGGCATAGTTGGTCGAACCCCGATAACATATCGTGTGCCTTGGTTATATTTCTGCTCTTTATATTTACCTCACATGTATGTTATAATTGGTAAATGTTGCGCATGATTTTAATTTCCTCACATTGTATCTATCTGCGCATTTTGAACTACATAGATAGACCCTAGGTTGTGAATGTACTACTACTAGATTAGTTTAACCTAAGCGGGGAATTTTTAAATTCCAATTCACCCCCCCTCTTGGGAATACACCAAAGCTAACAATACCCCTAGCAACCATCATTAAGTAGCCTCCTGACCTGAATGGCTGACACTAATTGTGGTGAGGCGCGCACATGCGATCCCACAAATTTGAATTTCTGCTCTCCCTAGGGTCTGAATATCACCTCTTTTTTACAGCAATCTGTAACGCCCCAAAAAATGATATGCTTGGGAATGTAAAAAATAAATAAATAATTAATTAATAATATATTAATATAATATAATATAATATATATTATTATATATTATAATATAATAAAGTATATTATATATATATATATATATATAAAAGTTTCAGGAGAATTGAATTAAACTTCAATTCACGCCCCCCCCCCTCAAGATCTCTCTGCACTCAACTCTCTGTCTCTCTTTCTCTCTCTCCTCACGCTCCTTGAGTCGTTCTGAGTTATGATTCCAAGTGCAGAAGTGTCAAGTTGTATCAAGGATGAGTCTAAGATCGTATTCCATAAGAACCACTGAGTATCAAAGTATTTATGAAAGTTTAGTGAAATCCTGTTGTTGTAAAATGTGGTTTGAAAATCTCTTTGGTCTTTTATGATTTTGAAAACAATAAACAAAATGGGAGGTATTTGAGAAAAATGCTAAAATGCGACTGAACTTTTATCGAATTTCCAAAAATATAAACCTACTAACGCAACAAAACTAAATAGATTAACTAAAACAATTACCAAACACTTAGGTTACAGATTCAACGTCAGTTTGCTTCCACTATTTACTAATTTCCTAAGCCTTACTCCTCTTCTTGTTAATCCAATCAAGGCATGAATAAGATGAAATTTTATTATTAAAGCTCAAGTAAATTTGACACATCCGAACATAAGAAAATAAAAACTCTCATTAAGTGTCAACCGAATTTCATGTAAAAATTAGTTGATGAAAATCCTAGATTAAATCAAGGTTTTGATATGCCTAATGTCAAAAACAAAACAAGAAATAAGAGTCAACGAAATATCAACGATGCCTTCAATTTTCAGTTTTAACCAAATAAAAGTTTATCAATAATATCACAGGAGAATTAACAAACCATGGAAAGCAAACGACATTTACCGACAACCCGAGTTACCAAACTTAGCCACTCATGCTTGCAATCCACAATTTTCGGGCCAAATTAATTCCACGGTGGCTCATTGCATCAATAAAACGAAAGACAACAAATTAAAACAACTGACCTAATAAATCACTAAAATAACAACGTAAAAAATTAATTTTTAAACCCAACACTAACTACTCAAATAATAAAGTGAAGAAAAATACTCAATCTAATATTAAACTAAATAATGTTTTGAAACAACCATAAAAAAGAATATTAAACAGGCGAGAGAGGAAGAGAGAGCCCGTGTGCGGCTGCTATGCAGTTGGAGTAGAGCTGGTGGTTTCAGGTGATCTACAGGAGGTTGTCTGGTTGCTTTTGGTAGCAACTCTCGTGGCTGTGCAGCAGGGGCCTGGAGTTCTCCTCGGATCGCAGTTGTGGATCGCTGGTGGCTGCTGGTGTGGTTGCTGTTGGAGCTCTGGCTACTGGTGCCTCTCGGTGGCTGCTGTGATTGAGTTGTGGTGCTTGGGTGGAAGGTGTCAGAGCTGTAGCTGGTGTGGTGGTCATAGCAATAGTAGGAAAGGATGGCTGGTGACGGGGCTGGGTTGCAGCTGGTGCACGGGAGTCTTTTCCTCGAGTCTGTGGTAATAGCAACAGGCTTAGGAGTGGGATGATGCAACAGAGGAAGGAAAGGGATTAAGGGAGAAAGGGAGTTTAGGGAAGAGAGTATGAAGGGAGACTGAGATTGAGAGGGGCCCGAGAGAGAGAGAGAGAGAGAGAGAGAGAGAGAGAGCAGAGGGGCAGGGGAAGAGAGGGAGAGGTTAAGGGAAAAGAGAGCAGGGAGGAGGAGAGGGAAGGATGGGAGCTTGAGGGTGCGTAGGGGCACACCATCGCATAACAAAGGAGGAAAGGGATAAATAGGGAGGGGGAGAGTAAAGCCCTACAACCCGGATGAATCCAATCCGACCCGGCCTACATGGCCGGGTCACATCAACCCATTACATTTTTTTTTTCTTTTTTTTTTTCCATTTTTCTCTCCACAATTACGGCCAATTTTGACCTTCCTGGAGCTCGTTTCTCTCAAATATCAAAACATGGAAGTTGTAGGTATTCCTCTCATCTTTCTCTAGAAATTTGAATCGTCTTAACCAAAGTTTGAACGGGAAAGTTATGCACTAATTACATATTGGTGCCGGTTTTGGCTCCCAGGAATTTTCCTGCGATAAAATAATGCCAAAAATTCATAAATTAATCAATAAAGCCCAAATATTATGAATAGAACACTTTGTTAAAATATTGAGAGTAATTAGGTATTTGATTAAAAATATAAGCACTAATGCCTAAATTAAAATGTATAATTAGACAGTTTAAGCGCATAATCACACCCCCCCAACTAACGTTTTGCTAGTCTCTAGCAAATAACGTGAATGCATTCAAACCAAGGGAGTGGAAACTAAAATTACAATACTTATGAAAATTACATGCCATGAAAATATGCTTACTGAGTTTAGGAACACAGGACATAGATTAACCCAAGTTAAGTATCATCTGAAAAATTTATACACCATCTAGTAACTCAACCAAGGTAATGGAGTGTAACGCAGCTCACGTGTATAAAAAATTATCAAAATTCCAAGATTGACTACTAATAGACATTAACGGCTTCAATCAAAATAATTAGTTTAAGACAACCGCACGCTCTTACTCTAATTCAAAATCATTGTATTGACGGCTTTCACACTATTACACTTTAAAAAGCACCCACTTTCTTGATTAGTTAGGACCCCGGTAGTAGGTAGCCGTTTCCAGTGCATAAATGTACAAAGGTGGTTTACATGCTACTACACTTTAAAATGTGCCCACTTTTTGTTTAGTTAGGACCCCGGGTAATAGGTAGCTCTTTCCAATATACATTTGCTTCCCTTTTTTTCTTTTTTGCCTTTTTGATTTTTTTTTTCCTTCTTGCAATCAATCCCTGACTTGTTTCTTATTTTCATTTGCTTCAAACTTTTTTTTTCTAAGCCATTAGGATATGGTTCATTAGAGTCCCAAACAATTGAAGTGTATATCAACCAAAAATGGTCTAAGGTAGTCGTTCTAAGTTTCCTAACATGTGTACTGTGTGTAGCAAGACTTTCAACCTCCTTCCTTTGGATGAAACTAAGTGAATGGATAAAAATATCTTTTGATTTAAACTTTGATTGCACTACATCCTACATGTTCCATATCCTTAAAAAGAAAATTTTGGCATGTAACGTTCACAAATGAGGAATTTATAGTGCTTTGAGCTCCATAACAATATTTTCCCAAGGTAAACTAACATATGTTTAAAGCATGCAAACCGTAGGGTAAATTCTCTTCCACCCCCCAACTAGAATGTAGCATTGTCCTCAATGATGCAGGAGAAATGAAAGAATTTACCCAAGAGAACAATTAAAAATAAAGCAAAACAATTGTAAGACGAACAAAGAAATAAAGGAAAAATTACAAGATAGAGGAAAAAGAAGAAGTACCTGAACTGCTTTGAAAAGAACACAATCCTAGGGAATAAGAAATAACAACTAAATAACAAAGGAAAACAATGAGAGAAATAAAAATGTAAATGAAAAAAAAATAGAAAAGAAAAGAAAAGAAAAGGAACTATACTAAGTGGGATCAAGAAAATGTAGAGTAGATTCCTTAGGTGCAAAGTTAGAAATAAAAGGCTTGAGCCTTTGACCATTAACCTTAAAAACATTACCATTATGAGGATTCAGAATCTATACAACACCATAAGGAAAAACAGTCTTCACCACAAAAGGTCCACTCCACCGAGACCTTAACTAACCAGGAAACAAGTGCAGTCAAGAGTTGTACAATAACACATGTTGGTCGGGCTCAAAAGTCTTACGCTGAATATGTTTATCATGAAAGTTCTTCATTATTTCCTTGGAAAATTTAGAATTGTTGTAAGCATCCATCATCATCTCATCCAATTCATATAACTACAATTTTCTCACACAATCAGTGTCATCAATGTTAAAATTGCATTGTTTAATAACCCAATACCTATGTTCCAATTCTACATGCAAATGGCAACCATACACTAATTTATATGGAGACATGCCCAAAATGGTTTTAAAATCTGTTCTATAGGCCCACAAGCTATCTGACAATCTCAAAGACCAATCCTTCTTGTTTGGGTTAATAGTTTTCTCAATGATGTTTCGAATTTTCCTATTTGCTAATTCAGCTTGTCCATCGGTTTGAGGATGGTAAGCAGTAGAGATTTTGTGATGGATACCATACTTCTTTAATAAGGTTGAAATATGTTTGTTACAAAAGTGCGTGCCTTGACCACTGATTATGGCTTTAGGCATGCCAAACCTTGCAAAAATGTTTTCTTTCAAAATTTTTATAACCTCTTGATGGTCATTAGTTCTGCAAAGGACTGCCACAATCCACTTAGAAACATAATCAACATAAAGTAAAATATATAAATAGTCATAAGAATAAGGCAATGGTCCCATGAAATCTATAACCCAACAATCAAAATTTTCAATCACTAATATAGGTTGCAAAGGCATCATGTTTCTCCTAGTGATTCCCCTAATTTTTGACAAGGTTCACAAGCTTTACAGAAACTCAAAGCATCCTTAAACATACTTGGCCAATAAAACCCACTTTGAAGAACTTTAGCCACTGTTTTGTCGGTGGAAAAATGCCAACCACAAGCTTCTGTGTGACAAAAATTTAAAACACGAAAAATTTCATTGTTAGGCACACACTTCCTAATGATTTGATCTGAACAATATTTAAAGAGATAAGGATCATCGTAATAGAAATTCTTAGCTTCAGCCGTCAACCTTTTGATGTCATGAGCATTCCAACGAGGTAGAGTTTTCCCTATGACCAAGAAATTCACAATCTCAGCATACCATGGTAAAGATTCAACTACAAATAATTGTTCATCAGGAAAATAATCAGAAATTAAAGAAAACTTCTCAGAAACTTCTAGTTGAAGCCGAGAAAGGTGATCTGCCACCATGTTTTCCCCTCCCTTTTTATCTTTTATTGTGAGATCAAATTCCTGAAGCAGAAGTATCCACCTTACCAATCTTGGCTTAGTGTCCTTTTTTGACAATAGAAATTTCAAAGCTGCATGGTCAGTGAATATTATGACAGGAGAACCAAGAAGATAAGATCTAAACTTATCTAATGCAAATACTATAGCTAGTAGTTCTTTTTCTATGGTGGAATAGTTCTTTTGTGCAGCATTTAAAGTCTTACTAGCATAGTATATAACATATGGAAATTTATCTCTTCGTTGTCTAAGAACAACTCCCACAGCAAAGTCACTTGCATCACACATTAATTCAAAAGGAAGTGACCAGTCAGGAGATCGAATGATAGGTGCAGTGGAGAGGCATGTTTTCAGTTCATCAAAACCATTCTGACGCTCTTGGGTTCATTCAAATTTAACATCATGCATCAAAAGTTTGCAAAGAGGTTTAGAGATAAAGTTAAAATTCCTTATGAATCTTCTATAAAAATCAACATGCCCTAAAAATGATCTAACATCTTTCACATTTTTACATACAGGAAAATTTGAAATCAAGTCTATTTTAACTTTATCCACCTCTATGCCTCGAGAGGATACATTGTGCCCCAAAACTATTCCTTGTTGGACCATGAAGTGGCATTTTTCCCAATTTAACAACAATTGCTTTTCTTCACATATTTTCAAAACAACCTACAAATTAGACAAACATACATCAAATGTTTTTCCAAAAACTGAAAAGTCATCCATAAATACCTCTACACTGTCCTCAATCAAGTTGCTAAAAATACTTAACATGCATCTTTGAAAAGTAGTTAGGGCATTGCATAGCCCAAATGGCATTCTCCTGAAGGCAAAAGTTCCAAAAGGACAAGTGAAGGTAGTCTTCTCTTGGTCCTCTAGAGCTATTTCTATTTGATAATAACAGTAAAATCCATCTAAAAAATAGTAATATCCATGCCCTGTCATTTTTTCTAAAACCCAGTCAAAAAAAGGCAAAGGAAAATGATCCTTCCTAGAGGCGGCATTCAATTTCCTATAATCTATGCACATCCTCCAGCCTGTAGTCTCTTTAGTAGGCACCAATTCTCCCTTATCATTTTCAACAACACTTATACGAGATTTTTTTGGAACAACTTGTATTGGACTAACCCATTTACTGTCAGCAATTGGATATATGATGCCTACGTCTAACAATTTCAAGACTTAATTTTTTACCACTTCCTTCATTGTGGGGTTTAGTCTCCTTTGCATCTCTCTAGAAGGTTTTGAATCCTCTTCCAAATATATCCTATGTGTACAAATGAGAGGACTTATACCTTTAATGTTAGCAATGGACCACCCAATGGCTGATTTGTGTTGTGTCAAAATTCTCAACAACTTACTTTCTTGGTCAGGGGTCAACAATGCAAGAATTACCACTGGGAAAGAGTTCTCTGGTTCAAGGTAGGCATAATTTAGCTCTGGCAGTAATGGCTTCAATTCTAAGTCTGGTGTCTTCTCATTGGATGGTTGTGCTAGGGTTTGTATTGCCAGTAGTGGTTCAAATTTGAGCTTCCATTGCATCTCAGTTGAATCACTTGCAGCATAAAGAGAAAAAAAAAATGATCAGTGGACTCAATTACATCAAGGGAGTCTTCAAAATCCTCAGACTACTCATCACAATCATAATTTAACTAAGGAGTATTTGCAATTAAGGTTTCCAGTGAATTGACTTCTTGAATGTCTTCATGTTCTTGAGGTTGCCTGCACAAATTGAAGATATTCAGTTCTAAAATCATATTTCCAAAACTCAATTTTAAAACACCACTCCTACAATAGATTATGACATTAGAAGTTGCTAAAAATAGTCTTTCCAAAATCACATGTCGTGAAGAATTTGCATAGGATGACACTTTCATAACTAAGATAAAAAAATCCATAGGGTAATAAAATTTATCCACTTGGACCAAGACGTCCTCAACAATACCCTTAGGAATTTTTATTGATTTATCACTAAGCAACAAAATAATAGATGTCATTTTCAATTCCCCTAGCCCCAATTATTCATACACACTATAAGGTAGCAAATTAACCCTCGCACCTAAGTCTAGCAAGGTCTACCTTATCTTAGAGTTTCCAATGACACATGAAATAGTAGGTGACCTAGGATCCTTGTACTTAGGTGGTGTGTGATTTTGAATAATGGCACTAACTTGCTCAGTGAGGAAGGCCTTTTTTCTATACATTCAGTTTGCGTTTTACAGTGCATAAATCCTTTAGAAATTTAGCATAAGCAGGAATTTGTTTTATAGCATCAAGAAGATGAATATTAATCCTAGCTTGCTTAAAAATTTCTAAGATTTCAACATGCTATTTATCCTTGTGCAAAGAAAGCAAATGTTGTAGAAATAGTGCAGGTATGGGATATGCATCATTATTTGAATTTAAAGTACTTGACTCACCACTATCAAAAGGAGGGTTAGCATTTTTACCTGAACTTCCTGCACTATGGGCAGGGTCACCCAAAACCTTACCATTGCTTAAAGTTGTAATAGCTTTCACTGATTTCCCATTGCTTCCTTCACTAGTATTCTAAGATGATTGACTGTGCCCTTGTAGATTGGGTTAGGGTTAAGCTAGAAATTTTCCTTTCTCCTGGTTACTCAAAGTGGTGGTTACTCTAATGAGAGTCCCTCTGATGTCATTGATGGCTTGGGAGTTTTGTTTATTGATTATGCTCTAACTCTGCATAAACTGTTGCAAGCTAACAGTTAGCTGTTGTATAGAGTCTTCCACTTCTCTTCTCTACATTGGGGGCGGCTGATTTGGAAAATGAGGTGGTCCCAAGCCTTGGCTAGCTACTGCATAAGGATTATATTGACTTGGTCGCTGTGTAGATGGCCCCACTTGGTCATTTTTCCAGCTGATATTTGGATGATTTCTCCAACCTGCATTATAAGTATTAGAATAAGGTCTAGAAGAATTCTTAGAAACCATATGCACTGAGTTAGATTGATCAGGCAAAACTTCCTTAAAAGCAAGAATAGTTGGACATGCATCAGTCACATGTCCTAGATCCTCACATCTACTGCATTTTTTAGAAGATGATGGTAAAACGTGCATTTTATTTACCTTCTTAAGATCAATGGAATCTAACCTCTTATAAATCAGTGCAAGCCTAGCATTAAAATCATCAGCTTCTTTCAGTTGATATTTACCACCCCCACTAATACATTTTTGCTTTTCAAATCTATCATACACATTAGAGACATCCCAAGATTGGGCGTTTTCAGCCAAATAATCAAAATAGTCAAAAGCTTCTTCAGGCCCTTTATTGAAAAACTCACCATTGCACATTGTTTCTACAAATTGTCTCATCTTTGGTTGCAACCCCTCATAGAAAAAAATGATGACCCTCCAATTCTCATACCCATGGCGAGGACATGCATTTAAGAGGTCTTTGAAACATTCCCAACACTGATAAAATGTTTCCACATCCTTTTGACAAAAATTTATGATTTGTCTTTTCAAAGCATTAGTTCTTTGCATAAGAAAAAATTTCTTTAAAAACTCAGTTTGCATTTCTTGCCAAGTCCCAATGGATCTTGGTCTTAAGGAATTCAACAAGGTTTTTGCCTTGTCTTTTAAAGAAAATGGAAACAATTTCAGTCTTATTACCTCCTCAGTGCATGTTCTATCCATGAATGTGGAACACACTTCTTCAAACTCTTTAATATGCAAATATGGTTTTTCAAATTCAATACGATGAAAATGAGGTAACAATGGAATCATCCCAGGTTTAAAATTAAAAGCATTTATATTCAAAGGTAGAATAATGCAGGATGGGGTGTTGGTCCTAACAGGTTGCAAATACTCTCAGAGTGTCCTATTAGAGTTCTCCCTATCATGAGGTTTATTCTCAGCCATAATGCTATGCGTGTCAGATGATGATTCAAGTGAAACATGTTCACTCGACGATGAGATGGATGAGTTTGTCCTAACCAGTCTAAATGTGTAATCTCTAGCCCAACCAAACATACAAACTCATTATAAACGCAATAAAACAAAAATAAAAGCAAACAGGTCAAAGGAGAGGAAGTAGATATCACCCAAGCTGTGAAGACGTTCACAGCTCTATAAACACCCTTCCTGAAATCTGAGAAACACTTCAATGACACCAATTGGTCCCCGGCAATGGCGCCAAAAACTTGACTCGTTCAGAGTTAAGCTTCCAAGTACAGAAGTGTCAAGTTGTATCAAGGATGAGTCCAGGATCGTATTTCACAAGGACCACTGAGTATCAAAGTATTTATGAAAGTTTAGTGAAATCCTATTATTGTAAAATGTGGTTTAAAAATCTTTTTAGTCTTTTATAATTTTAAAAACAGTAAACAAAATGGGAGGTATTTAAGAAAAATGCTAAAATGTGACTAAACTTTTATCAAATTTCCAAAAATATAAACCTACTAACGCAACAAAACAAAACAGATTAACTGAAACAATTTACCAAACCCTCGGGTTATGTGTTCAACGTATGTTTGCTTCCACCGTTTACCAATTTCCTAGGCCTTACTCCTCTTCTTGTTAATCCAATCAGGTATTAATAAGATGAAATTTTATTACTAAAGCTTTAGTAAATTAGCCACATCCGAATGAAAGAAAATAAAAACTCTCATTAAGCGTCAACCAAATTTCATGTAAAAATTAGTTGATGAAAATCCTAAATTAAATCAAAGTTTTGATGTGTCTAATCTCAACAACAAAAGAAGAAATAAGAGCCAACGATTTATCAACAATGCCTTCAATTTTCAGTTTTAACCAAATAAAATTTTATCAATAATATCATAGGAGAATTAACAAACCATGGAAAGCAAATGACATTGACCCGCAACCCGACTTACTGAACTTAGCCACTTATGCTTGCAATCCACAATTTTCGGGTCAAATTAATTCTACAGTGGCTCATTGCATCAACAAAATGAAAGACAACAAATTAAAACAACTAATTTTTTCAATCTTGAAGCATTTAAGATAACAAACTAAAAGATAAGAAATTAAATTAACCTAATAAATCACTAAAATAACAATGCAAAAAATTAATATTTAAACCCAACATTAACTACTCAAATAATAAAGTGAAGAAAAATACTCAATCTAATATTAAACTAAATAATTTATTGAAACAACCATAAAAAAATATTAAACAAGAGAGAAAGGAAAAGAGAGCCTGTGTGCGGCTGCTATGTAGTTGGAGTGGAGCTGGTGGGTTCGGGTGATTTGCAGAAGGTTGTCAGGTTGCTCTGGGCAGCAACTCTCATGACTGTGCAGCAGGGACTTGGAGTTCTCCTCGGATGGTAGTTGTGGATCACTGGTGGCTGCTGGTGTGGTTGTTGTTGGAGCTCTAACTACTAGTGCCTCTCAGTGGCTGTTGTGATTGAGCTGTGGTGCTCGGGCGGAAGTCGAAGCTGTAGCTGGTGTGGTGGTCACAGCAACGGCAGCAAAAAAAGGCTAGTGGCGAAGCTGGGTTGCAGCTGGTGCACGGGAGTCTTCTCCTCGGGTCTGTGGTAACAGCAGCAGGCTAGGGAGTTGGCTAATGCAACAGAGGAAGGAGAGGGATTAAAAGAGAAAGGGAGTGTAGGGAAAAGAGTAGGAAGGGATACTGAGATAGAGAGGGGCCCGAGAGAGAGAAAGAGAGAGAGTAGAGGGATAGGGGAAGAGAGGGAGAGGTTGAGGGAAAAGAGAGCAGGGAGGAGGAGAGGGAAGGATGGGAGCTTGAGGGTGCGTGGGGGCACACCGCCATAGAATATAAGAGAAAAGGGATAAATAGGGAGGGGGAGAGTAAAGCCCTACAGCCCAGAGGAATCCAACCCGACCCAGCCTGGATGGCTGGGTCACATCAACCTATTACATTTTTTTTTTCTTTCTTTCTTTTTTCTTTTTTCTCTCCGCGATCACGACCAATTTTTACCTTCTTGGAGCCCGTTTCTCTTGAAGCTCAAAATATGGAAGTTGTAGGTAATGCTCTCGTCTTTCTTCAAAAATTTGAATCGTCCCAATCAGAGCTCAGACGAGAAAGTTATGCGCTAATTATGAACTAGTGCCAATTTTGACTCCTGAGAATTTTCCTACGATAAAAAAATGCCAAAAATTCATAAATTACTCAATAAAGCCTAAATATTATAAATAGAACACCTTTTTAAAATATTGAGAGTAATTAGGCATTTAAATAAAAATATAAGCTCTAATACCCAGATTAAATGTCTAATTACGCAGTTTAAGCGCGTAATCACTCCCCTTCTCTCTCTCTCTCGTCAATTTCTTAGCGAGTACTCGGCCGATAGGAGAATGGAAAATACCGTTGGGTTCCATTCTCCGCCACCGACATTTCTACCGAAGTGGATTTGTCGTAGGAGTAACGTAGGCATATCTCCTGGAGTAAGGTAAATTCTCACTCTTACCTCAATTTTTCAAAAAATGCCAAAAATTCATAAATTACTCAATAAAGCCCAAATATTATAAATAGAACACCTTTTTAAAATATTGAGAGTAATTAGGCATTTAAATAAAAATATGAGCTCTAATACCCGGATTAAAATGTCTAATTACGCAGTTTAAGCGCGTAATCACTCCCCTTCTCTCTCTCTCTCGTCAATTTCTTTGCGAGTACTCGGCCGATAGGAGAATGGAAAATACCGTTGGGTTTCATTCTCCGCCACCGACATTTCTACCGAAGTGGATTTGTCGTAGGAGTAACGTAGGCATATCTCCTGGAGTAAGGTAAATTCTCACTCTTACCTCAATTTTTCTTAAATATTAAACCAAATAAATGATCGAATACCACCACGAGAATCTAGGGATGATTCTCTACAAGTCTAGCGGAGCTAATTTCCCATGGGGTCGTCGTAGGCATAGCCCAAAATTAGGATAAGGAGGTTATTTAGGAATTAGTTGTTATTTAATTAACGTAGATTTGGAAATGTTAAAATATTGGGCATTTTGGGGTTGAACTGAGTAAGTAGGGTTTTTGGAATACAGGGTTTGGGAGAGCGCCACGGGTATAATTTTAGGGTCCCTGCTGGCATAGTTTCTAGAAATCAAGTAAGGGGAATAAATTATAGCAGTTATTTTAGAAAATAATGAATAAATTATTTTGTGAAAATGGAATATAACGAGTTACCTGAAAAATTAGTATATTGTAAGTATTAGACAAAAGTTGTGCGGCATATGATGTATATTGAAAAAGTGAAATATAGTGATGGGTAATTTCTAAGAAAATAATGAAATGAGAATTATTGATATGTTAATGGAAAATGATGAAATGTGGAATTTGTATGTGAATTGAAATAATTTCTATGAAAATGAGAATGTGTGAATTACTGATATGGGTATTTTGAGAAATATTGAAACACGGGAATTATGATATATGTTAGTATGTGAATGAAATGAAGATACGTTTTATTGAGAAACATTGAAACGAGGATATATATATATATATATATATATATATATATATATATTGAAGAGTATTTTCTAAAAAATAATGAAATATGCAATATAGAAATGTTTTACTGAGAAATGTTGAATAATGTGAAATGGGATATATATGTATTATTATGAAATTAATTTTGAAATGTGAATATTAAAAATGAGAATACTGCAATGTAATTTTTGCAATATAAATATTGAAATGTGAACATTACAAAGTGCGAAAGCTGCAATGGGATCATTGAAATATGATTGATGAAATGTCAATACCGCATAATGATTGCAAGTATATGGTAATGATAACCCTAACGAATGGTTATGGAAACCCTAATGATGGGTTGTGATATTAAGCACAGTATCGTTGCTAAAGGTGTTAGTGCAACCACACGGTCTCGTGGAGAGTGTAGTGTGGGCGGTCGACTGAGTCGTTTAGTAGAGTTGTTGTGCCCGTTAAGTCTGAATTAGGATTATAAGCCGACCAGTGGTACTAAAAATGCATGGATGGATTTCCATTTTAATCTAACCAGGTAGGCCAACCGCGGTTAGATCCAACCTTCGGGCCGAACAACCCTATTCATGGGGGGAAGCATGACGTGGAAAAGAGATCCTCATGGTAGCCATGAATTAAAAACATGATGTTGGTAGTGAATACCAAGGATACTCATGTGCTAGATAGTGAAATTGGAAAATGGATATATTTAATAACATAAATAATTGAAGCGAAGTAAAACTCTCCGCCGAAGGGCTTACTGAGTAAGGTGAGAGCTATGATAGGTATCAGATGTAGTCATACCTAGCTGCATAATGTATTAGGGCAGAGGGAAGCTACTTATATGGGTGGGTAATTTTCCCTATTCTTGGGAACTTCGCTTGTAAACTTGGGTTGCGTATAAATGATTTTGAAAATGGAATTAAAAGCTTTTGAAAGCTTGTGTTTTATATCTATATTATTATGAGCATATATCAGTTATTTTCTCAGATAATATGATAATTTAAAAGAGTATATTATGATATGATGAAACTCATATTGCCACACACTATAAATAAATTATTTCTTCTTACTGAGATGTGTCTCACCCAAATTATCTAAATTTTTCAGGGAATAGAGACAGACTTGGTGATAGGGTTTCGAGATAGTGTGGAGCGGATTTTTGGACTAGGGAGGTGTAATTCCCCTAGAGTTGTGTTGTTTTTTAGTATGATAGAAATGTGTGTATATGTATATTGATACTTTGGGTATTGTTTTTGGATGGTATGTACATTATGTCTTCTGTCGTTAGGTCAATATTAATAAAATATCTGTTTACCCGGTACCCAATGCGAGTCGGGTCATGTGAGTAGTATCAGAGTTGTTGACATGACCGATGGTTTATGAATATTTGCTATTTATTGAAAAAAAATTGGTATGAAAAATCGGGTATTCACAGTTTGGTATCAGAGCCTAGGTTGTTAGGTTTTGCAGACTTTAGTAAACAGGAGAATACAATACCAAAGTATAAGGATGGATTGTGAGGAGAATAAGAAATAGGTATTGAGATATGAGTCAGTTGTTGTTAGAGGAGGAGATTGAGAATTTAGGGTTCTATCTTGCAGCTTGGAAGCAAGAAATTCCATGATTGTTTCTTTGATTTTCCTGGGGTGACAACTTCAAGAAAACCATGGATACTATCACTGGTTCTTATTTGTGAGTAGTAGGAATGAATCTTAAATTGGGATTGAGGATGTTATGATGAATGGTAATAAAGGAATGTTTCATGATTTATAGTTTTATAAGTGTATTGGTTGTGTGATAGTAATTGAATTCTGAGAGTGGTTGTTCCCTTTTTAGGATAGACCCCGTCAATAACAATGTAAATACTGAGAGTAGTGGCAATGAAAGGGCTTCCAGCATAGGTGGTAGTGACCTTGAATAGGTGCTATGTAGTGCAAGCCAGTAGATCATGGCAGGGATTGTGTGGAACTATAGGGGACAGAACTACCAACCAACTAACTCGGGCTGCACTGTCGAGCACTTTATCCACATGAATCCTCCAACTTTTACAAGGAGAGCCGATCAAATCATTATGAAGGAATGGATCCAATAGATGGAAGATATATTAGCAAGTCTCCGTTGTGCAGATGAGTAGAAAGTTTTGTATGTTGTTTTTAAAATTACTAGGGAGGTCAAGCGTTGGTGGATGTCGGTAAAGCTACTTAAAGAAAAAAGGCCAGAACCAGCAACCTCGACATGGAGTGCCGAATGAGGAAGGTTATCTGTTATCGGTGTCATCAACATAGACATATGGTGAGAAACTGCCAAGCACCGCCAGTGATAGCTGCTGCTCCTCGATTATATAGAGGAGGCTATCAAGCACCCCGAGGTGGACAGCAAAGGAATACTGCTCCGACGTGAGTTTATGCACTGACGCCGGGAGATACTAAGGCTGCAGAAGATGTGGTGACAAGTACTATTTCAATACTGTTATTTATAGCTACCGCTTTGTTTGATGTCGAGGCGACTCATTCTTTTATCGCTCGGGAATATGTTAAGTGGAATGGGTTTGAACCTCAGCAATTAGATGTTAGCTTGTTTTTCACTACGCCAACTGGGGTTGTAGGGATATGCACAAAGGTACTTAGGGACTGTCTAGTGGGTATTCATGGGAGGTCTTTGTTAGCTAATCTGGTGGTTTTAGAGAAGCATAAGTTTGAGGTAATTTTGGTAATGGATTGGCTAGCTGCTAACTATGTCATTATAGAATGTTATCAAATAGAGGTAGTATTCAAACCTCAAGGAGGATAGGAGTATAGATTTGTGGGGTCATATGTGCGCGACCCACCACAGTTGTTATCCGCCATTCAAGCAAGGAGGTTGTTGCATGAGGGTTGTTAGAAATTTATGGCCAGTGTGAAGGAAGTATCAGAAGAAGAGTTGAGGATTGAGAATATCCCAGCAGTGAAAGATTTTCTTGATGTATTTCCCGAAGGTTTTCCAGGACTACCTCCTGATCATAAGGTAGGATTTGTTATTAATCTAGTTCTGGGGACAGCGTGAATTTCTAAAGCGCCATATAGAATGGTGTGGGTAGAACTAAAAGATTTGAAGGAACGGTTGCAGGAATTGTTGGATAAGGGGTTTATCAAGCTCAGTATGTCACACTAGGGAGCGCTGGTTTTATTTGTGAGGAAGGACGATGGGTCGATGAGAATTTGCATCGATTACATATTTCCATGTTTCCATAAGTCAACCAAAATAGTGGGGACACTGTAATCCTAAAATTAGGATGTCCATAAGAATGTAAGATACTAAGTGGGCAACAATTGGACGTCCATGTTTTGTGAAAATTCTTTATTCCCTGGGAAGTGGGGTCATCACCATAACCTAAAACCAACCATGAGAACAAGATGTCATGGGCATCACATTATCAAGTCTTTCGAAGGATCATGTGAACCAAATAACACCTAATAGGATCATCTTTAGCAACTTACCTAGGAAAAATCATAATGATAATCGGACTTTTAGCAATCTGCTATCCAAAAGGAAAACCATACATGCTAGGACTTGGAACTTTATATTTTTGCTCTATTCAGTGCAAATCCTACTTGGCAATGGGACACCCATTTAACTGCTTAGACATCGACTCGGTTGGGATTTGATTTGTATATTGACTAATATGAAATCTTCAGTTGTTGTTTGCAATTGATTGTGGCTTTTGAAGCCATCTTCAGAATCTAACTCCAAATCTGTAATGAAATTCTTCATTCTACCATTCTCTCTAACACAAATGAATATCACATTTTCTTTCCTAGTCCATTTTATACAAGATTTATGCTGCCAAACAATGTCTGATCACTGATCATAGCTGACTAAACAACTTCAATAGTATTTTATTTTGCACCAAAAACCAAGACACGTGTGTATTGCATATTTTCCCAGCCATTGGAGCAAGATCAGGGTTGGCTGGAGTCAATATAGTAGAACTTAGACTTGCCATAATTGCAGTTCATGTTTTTCATTGAGAATATTTTCTGACTATGTTTTGATATTCAATGTGTGCCACCATAGGTTAGAAGATGAGACTTAAAAACTGTTTAAAACAAGAAAAAAAATCTAGGAACCAATTTGGTAGGAAAATTATACATTACCTTGATATAAAAGTGTAAGCCTGTGTATTAGTTTGGTATTGAAAATAAATTGGTTGATTAGAATTCCAAGGAATGTTTTGGAGTTCATATAATTTTTACTCAAAAAAATTACAAAGTTATGGTGAGAGTTTTGTAATGCCTTTTATACAATTAATCTAATGGGTAAATTGTAATGACCCGGAGAAATTATGGTATTTTAAATAATGATAAAGAGAGAGAAAATAGAAGTTGGAAGGGAAAATAAAGGGGCAACAAGCCTTCGCATTCATCGACAAAGTTTCAATTAGGCTTGTCAACGAGGATGTGTCTCGTCGACGAGAAAATACCGAGAGAGGGTTTTGGGTGACTCTAAATTTCATCGATGAGGAGAGAGTTCATCGACAAGTTGTCTTCGTGATCTCATCGACGAGGAGAGAGTTCATCAACGAGTTGTCTTCATGACCTTGTCAATGAGGTGACGTGGCTCGTCGACAAAGGCCACAGTATAAATAGTGCTAAATGCCAATTTTCGGCAGATTTCACGCAAACAAACTTTCTCTCTCTCTCCTCCCTTCGGTTTTCCACTCTTCTCTCTTAGTTTCTGGACCGGATTTCTGCCGGTTCGACGATCTAAAGCCACCACAACACTCCTGGTAGAATTCTCTTTAAATATGAACCATCCCAAATTCGGGATAAGGCTTTCTATTCAATATTTGGCTTTACTATAGTTGTAAGAAATGTTATATACAATGAAATACTGAAGTTTCATTCTGGGAAATATTGCTTTCAGGGTGTCGAGGGGGGAACCTTGAGGGTGTAGGGTGGATTATTTTAGGCGCTTTTCAGGAATCAGGTAAGGGGATAAACTAAGCCAGTAATTCTATGAAAATGTATATATAATATTACACTATTTAGCTTTAAGAAAATGAATATATATGTATATTTTATGTTGGGAAATACTGTGATAAACAACGATGTGTTTAAATATACCTAATGCCCATTCTGTGTGGCATGAGTAACATTTATTATGAAATACTGTTTTTTGAGAAAATGTTGAGTTTTACAATGGAAAAATCGGCATACGAGCTGAGAATATTTCTATATGATATGCCGGCTACGGGCTGAGCTATTAATATGATATGCCAGCTTACAGACCAAGCTATTGATGTGATTGAGCCGGCATACGGGTTGAGCCTCTTATTTGTTATGTGATGCAGCGTACGGGCCGTGATTGATAAAATATGAAATGCCAGCGTATGGGCCAATGATTTTTCACTTTGTATATGAAATGTGATATGATGATAGTGAATTAATAATTATTACTATGGAACAATGATGTATCACGGTTTGGAATATGATATATGTTATCAGAACTTGGTTGGCTTGGTTTAGGCCACACTAGACACGGTACCGTAGCTATGTGATCACGTTTATCGTGATATTTGTGTTCTCGCTATCGTACGGAGCAGCGTGAGGATGGATAGTCGATGTGGTTATTGAAGTGTTGGCCCACTGGTGTACGGACCAATCTAGCAGACCCATCATACTTCCAGACATTTATTTTGACTTGGCAATGGTCAGCCAGCCATTGTCAGGTCCCACCTTCGGGCTGCACAACCCAGCCATGTGGGGTTAATACATGACATTAGTCAGCTAACCTACCATGGTTGTTTTTGTATTAATATTATAAAAGATGGAATATGCTTATGTATGCTCTTATGTATAACACGAAATACTCATGTCGCCACACACTGGTATTAGTTTATTTTCCCTTACTGAGAGGTGTCTCACCCCAAAATTTCATGAACTTTTCAGGAGTCCCCGAATAGGAGAGTGGATAAAGCTCCGCTGAGGTAGATACAGTTGACCTGCCATTTCTGATGGTAAGTCGTTTGCTAGGGTTCGATGGTAGTTTTTGGTGTTGACCCAAGGGCTGGTTTTTGGTTATTTTGGGATGTGTATTATGGATATAGTAAACTCTGGTATTGTATTAAGTAATATTAAGTTACGTATATGATTTTATGTTGTCCTACTGCTTAAGCTTTCGTACTGTATTTTTGATATATCCCTAGTACCCCACAGGTACAGGTGGATATGTTTTGCAGGGTTTATTATTTTGGGTTTTATTATTATTAAAGAAAAAAAATGGTAAAATAGGTTGGTCGTTACAGTTTGGTATTAGAGCCTAGGTTGCTAGGTTCTGTAGACTTTAGAATACAGCAGAAACAATACCAGAGTATAGGAAAAAGATTTGAGGTTTTGTTATACAGTCTAAAGGCAGGACTTCCATGGTAGTTTCTATTTTTTCCTAGGGTGACGATTTCAAGAAAACCATAGTAAGCTATTGTCGAGTTGTGTTCCTAGAATGTAGAACTGGATTTAGGAATAGGATGGTGTTATTAAGATAAGGGACTATGTAGGGTGAGTGAAATATGGGGAATAGGCATTTAAATCATGTTTATTGTTTTTCAAGATGGACCCTAGAGGAGGTAGTGCCCACACGAGTGGTAGTAATGGAGCAGGGCCCTTGACTGTGGGTGGGGCTGATTCTGATGTAGTTTTACGCAGCATGAGTCAGCAGGTTATGGCTAAGATCGCTAGGAGCTCTAAAGAACAGGGAGGTCCATCTGCAAGGTATGGGTGCACTATAGAGAAGTTTACGAAGATGAATCCTCCAGTATTTTTAGGAGGGGTCGATCCTACAGCCACTGAGAATGGGATGCAGGAGATTGAGAAGATCTTGGTTGTGTTGTAGTGTATAGAAGAACAGAGGATCCTCTTCGCCACCTATATATTGGCAGGAGAGGCTGTGAGGTGGTGGACTGTAGTGAGGCTTTTGGAGCAGCAGAGGATGACACCGATAGTCATGACTTGGGACCGGTTTATAGAGTTATACTTTGACAGGTATTTCCCAGGAACGGTTAGGGAAGCTAAAGTGGAAAAGTTCTTGAATCTGAAATAGGGGCAGTAGTCAGTACAGCAGTATGTGGTGCGGTTTATAGAGTTCTCACGATTCGCTCTGTATATTGTTCCTGATGAGATTAAGAAGGCAAGATAGTTTGAGAGAGGTTTGAGGCTAGGTATATTCAAGTAGGTAGTAGTGCTAAAGATACAGGACTTTGCTGAGTTGGTCGATAGAGCAGCTTTGGCTGAGATTAGTAAGCGTATGGACGCAGAGGAGCAGGGACAGAAGAAGAGATCTATATCATCAAGCTTTCAGCAGGGTCCTAGCCAGGGTCAGTGGAAGAAAGGAAACTATGGAAGAGGACAGAGGCAGGTGGTTGGGGGTCATGAGGTGCAGGAGGTGCAGAAGCCTCCTATCTGTCAGACTTGTGGGAGGAGGCACTAGGGAGAGTATCAACTAGGACAAGTTGTCTGCTATCACTGCAGTAGACAAGGGCATTTGATGTGTGATTGCCTTACACCACCAAATGTTGCTCCAGCTCCCAGACCACACCGGGGAGGCTATCAGGCACCACATAGGGGCCAGCAGAGGAATACGGCTTTAGCCAGAGTTTTTACTTTGATGTCGGGTGATGCCGAGATAGCCAGCAACGTGGTAACAGGTATGATTAGCATGCTTTCCTTTAAAGTTATTGCATTATTTGATTCTGGGGCTATGCATTCGTTTGTGTCCTTGGAGTGCATTAGATTATATGGGGCAGAAACACAATTATTTGATACGGGGTTGTTGGTATCTACACCAACCAGGTCAACGGTGAGGTGTAGTAGGGTGCTCCGAAACTGTCCAGTTAATATCCAGGGGAAGACTTTGTCTGCTTATTTAATAGTGCTAGACATGCACAAGTTTGATGTCATATTTGGTATGGATTGGCTAGTAGCTAATTTTTCTAGCATAGATTGTCACGCACGAGAGGAGATACTCAAACCTTTGGGACGAGCAAAATTTAAGTTCGTAGGGTTGCCAATACAATCCCTGCCTCAGTTAGTTTCGGCTATTAAGGTGAATTTTTGTAGATCCTAGTAAGATTGAGGCGATAGTGAATTGGGCTAGACCGAGGAACATCCAGGACATCAGGATTTTCTTGGGGCTAACTGGGTATTACCATCGTTTTGTTGAGGGATTCTTAGCATTATCAGGTCCTATGACATGACTGACTAGGAAGAATATCATATTTGAATAGGACGATAGCTGTGAGCAGAGTTTTCAGGAACTGAAGCAGAGGTTAGTCACAGCACCGGCATTGATCATCCCGTTAGGGGGTGAGGGTTATACTATCTACAATGATGCATCCTTGAAAGGACTTGGCTGTGTATTTATGCAACATGGTAGGGTAGTGACGTATGCTTCTAGACAATTGAAAGAGTATGAGAAGAACTACCCTACTCATGATCTTGAATTGGCTGCAGTTGTACACGCATTAAATATTTGGAGGCATTACATGTATGGCGAGCGGTGTGAGATCTTTTCCGACCACAAGAGCTTAAAATACTTTTTCACTCAAAAGGAACTAAATATGAGGCAAAGAAGATGGTTGGAACTTATTAAAGATTTTGAATGCACTATCAGTTATCATCTAGGGAAAGCAAATATGGTAGCTAATGCATTGAGTAGGAAGTCTAGGGAACCAGTGTTGGCGGCTATGAAGATCCAGTATCCGATCATAATGGATCTGGGGAGACTCGGCATTGAATTAGTTGAAAGTGGTTCTCAGACTCACATTGCCAGTTTAGTGGTGCAGCCTACTCTACATGAGAGGATTAAAGCCTCACAGAAGGAAGATCTAGAGTTAGCAGAGGTGATAGACAGAGTACAGAATGGTCAGGGGAAGGAATTCAGTATTGAAGATGACGAGACTTTGTGGTTCCGTTCCAGATTATGCATTCCTGCCGATACTAAGATCAGAAAGACTATTTTAGAGGAGGCTCACAGATCGTTGTACACAGTCCATCCTAACAGTACGAAGATGTACAGGGATATGCAAGAGTTCTATTGGTGGAGTGGTATGAAGAAAGAGATTGCTGAATATGTAGCCCACTGTTTGACATGCCAACAGGTAAAAGCTAAGCACCAAAGGCCGACAGGACAGTTGCAACCATTATTTATCCCATAGTGGAAGTGGGATCATATATCTATGGATTTTGTGACAGGACTACCAACGGCGTTACACGGTCAGAATGCCATCTGGGTGATTGTTGACCGTTTGACTAAGACCGCCCACTTCTTATCAAGATCAACAACTCCCTCAATCGTTTTGAAGAGATTTACATTTAGGAGATAGTTCGTCCTCATGGGGTGCCAATATCTATTGTGTCAGATCGAGACTCGCATTTCACATCACGTTTTTGGAAGAGTCTGTAGGAAGCACTAGGGTCTCAATTGTCTTTTAGCACGACATTCCATCCTCAATCAGATAGGCATACTGAGAGGACGATACAGATATTAGAGGATATGCTCCGAGCATGTGTATTATATTTTGGGGGTAGTTGGACTCAGTTCATGCCGCTGGTGGAATTTGGGTATAATAACAGTTATCAAGTCAGCATTGGCATGGCACCGTTTGAGGCACTTTACGGTAGAAGATGTCATTCTCCTTTATTTTGGATTGAAGTGGGTGAGCGGTGAGTAGTGGGACCAGAGCTTGTTCAGAAAACGTGTGATAAGGTTCGGCTTATCAGAGACAAAATCAGTGCAGCTTAGAGCCGAAAAAAGAGTTACGCAAATAACCGCCGCAGGAATTTGGAATTTGATGTTAGTATTCATGTATTTCTGAAAATAGCTCTGTTAAAAGGGGTTATGCGATTTGGGAAGAAAGGTAAACTTAGCACTAAGTTTATCGATCCATTTGAGATCCTAGAGAAAATGGGGCCGGTGGTCTAAAGGCTAGCTTTGCCACCTGTGTTATCCATAATTCATGACGTGTTCCATGTATCTATGTTGAGGAAATACGTCACAGACCCTTCTCATATTATTAGTTATGGAGAGTTGGAGCTTAGCGATTCGCTAGTTTATGAGGAGATGTCGGTACAGATTCTGGATAGGAAAGTGCAGGAGTTACGTAATAAAAACATTCCTCTGGTAAAAGTTTTGTGGAGGAATCATACAGTGGAAGAGGCTTCTTTAGAGTCTGAGGAGCAGATGAAGCAGAAGTATCCGCATTTATTTCAAGAAGCTTAAGTAGTTAGGTAATATTTCTTTTTGCAGGTACATGTAATAGTTTAACTAGTAAGTGATATTTTAGTTTTGGGATAATTTTATTTTGTTTATGCAATCTCCCAGGACTCGGAACGTAACCACGGTATTCTTCCTCCATAAGTGAGGGCAGGTAATAAAATAAATAGACCATTTTTCTTTAAGGGATGATGAACTACGTGAATAGCAAATTTCGAGGAAGAAATTTTTATAAGGGGAGAATGTAATGACCCGGAGAAATTATGGTATTTTAAATAATGATAAAGAGGGGGAAAATAGAAGTTGGAAGGGAAAAGAAAGGGGCAGCAGGCCTCGTCGACGAGGACGTATCTCATCGACGAGAAAATACTGAGAGAGAGTTTTGGGTGACTTTGAATTTCGTCGACGAGGAGAGAGTTCGTCGACCAGTTGTCTTCATGACCTCGTCGATGAGGAGAGAGTTCGTTGACGAGTTGTCTTCATGACCTCGTCGATGAGGTGATGTGGTTCGTTGACAAAGGCCACAGTATAAATAGTGCTAAACGCCAATTTTCGGCAGATTTCACGCGAACAACCTCTCTCTCTCTCTCTCAACCTCTTTCTCTCTCTCCTCCCTTCGGTTTTCCACTCTTCTCTCTTAGTTTTTGGGTCAGATTTCTGTTAGTTCTACGATCTGAAGCCACCACGACACTCTTAGGAGAATTTTTTAGATCATTTTAGGTCGTTACATAAATTATTACATATCCTGGTCTGAGATGTCCCAGCAGGTATGGTTCTTGATGAGTATGAGTCACTATTGCAAGTTCTCTGTTTAAAGATGAGGCTAATTATTGGTGGTTATCTATTGATCATACACCTAGTTGTATTTTTTTTAAAAGAAAATAATACTGAGAGATCCAAGAGTGAGGGGTTTCTTTCCAACTAACAAGCTCTCATATTTGACAGTTTAAGTGCTTATGGAAGGATAGAATTTGGGCACATGTCTAGGATTATAACAGCAATGAAAGGAAACGAGTTAACGAATTCCAAACTTCTTTACCCTTAGGTGATGAATTTCTAGATAATTTTCCCAGATGATTTATCAAGGCTATATCCAAAGGGAGATTGAATTTAATATTGGTTTGGTACTAGAAACGGAGCCTATGTCGACTGCTTCCTATAGAATGACATCAATTGAACTAAGGCAACCTAAGGTGCAACTAGAAGATTTTCTCGACAAGGAATTTGTTCAACCTAGTGTATCATCATAGGTTGTACTTGTGCTATTCACTAAGAAACATAATGGGATCTTGAGGTTATGCATTAATCATTTAAAGTTGAATCATGTTACATTAAGAATTGGTATCGACTCCCAGGGATTGGTAGATTATTCAATTAATTGGTAAAATCCCAAAATTTTTTAGGAGTGATTTTCAATTAAATTATCACCAATTAAGATTTGGGAATTACATACCCCAAAGACTAAATTAAGTACACGGTAAGATTGCTACAAATTTCTAGTGTTACCAATTGGGGTTACTAATGCACTTTGCATTTTCATGGATATGATGAATCAAGTAATTCAACCATACTTGGATTAATTTATTATAATTTTTATGGATATTTTTGGGGGTATTCAAAGACTCAAGAAGAGTATGAACAACATTTGCGATTAATTTTACAAACATTATGAGAGCATCAATTATATGCTAAACAGGAAATGTGAGTTCTCGATAATTAATACGAAATTTTGGGTCATGTCATAATCAAATGATAGTTATCTATTGATTATTCTAAAGTTATGTTAGTGTTAGATCTTTGGTAGACTTGAGATTAAAAAAATTAAAGTTGTTGAGTGTTGGTGCTGAAGCAAGGTGTATTAGGACAAGATATACAATCCATCAATTTATGTTAGTTACCAAATTCTAATAAAATTGTTTAAAAGATTAATTCAAAACTTGTTAGGTTAACGATGGATTTTACTTGGCGTGGTTAGCAAATTTCGAGTACGAAATTTTTATAAGAAGGGGAGAATGTAACGTCTTAGAAAAATGATATGCTTGGGAATGTAAAAAATAATTAATTAAAATATTATTATATATTATAATATAATAAAGTATATATATATATATATATATATATATGAATCTCCTTACGTTGAGAATTGAATTCAACTTCAATTCACTCGCCCCCCCCCTCAGGATCTCTTTGTGCTCAACTCTCCGTCTCTCTCTCTCCTCACGCTTCCCTTCTCTCACTCCTTAATTTATTTGCGAGTACTCAGCTGATTGAAGAACGAAAAATACTGTTGGATTACATTATGCGCCACCGACATTTCCATAGGAGTGGATTTGTCGTAGGAGCAACGTAGGCATATCTCTTGAGGTAAGGTAAATTCTCACTCTTACCTCAATTTTTATTAAATCCTAAGACAAATTGATGATCGGACACCACCACAAAAATTTATGGATGATTCTCTACAAGTCTAGTGGAGCTGATTTCTCATGGGATCGTCGTAGGCATAGCCCCAAAATTAGGATAAGGAGGTTATTTAGGAATTAATTGTTATTTAATTAATGTAGATTTGGAAATGTTAAAATATTGGGCATTTTGGGGTTGAACTGAGTAAGTAGGGTTTTTGGAATACAAGGTTTGAGGGGGTCTTATTTATAGCCTCTGGTCTGTGGAAGAAGCACATGGGTGGCTTAGCTCACATACCATAGCCAACTTTGACATTAGTGGCCAACTTTGACATTAGTGGTTGTCTTTGACATTAGTGGCCGACTTTGATATTAGTGGTCGTCTTTGACATTAGTGGTTGTCTTTGACATACTGTGCCCACCGTTCGCACTAGATAGGTCATACCGTTTCAAGAGGCGTTGCCCCCCCCCCCCCATACCCCCCACAGGGGGCACTGCCCTCGGACCCCCGTGTCTTGTAGGGGTTCATCTTTTGTCTTCGTAGTACCATTGTGGTCTACTAATTCGACCTCATTTGAACCATACGTCAAGTAAGTGTGCCAATTAGCTTGTGGGAGGTGAGCATTGCACACATATACACCAACACCCCCCCCCCCAATGTCCACCTACGCTCTTAGACCAATACCAAGAGCATCCCGATGCTTCTGGAAGTCGGAACTACCCAATGCTTGTGTTAATATATTTGCATGTTTCTATTCTGTTGGGCAATACTTTATCTCAAAAACCTCATCCTCAATGAGTTCTTGTATGTAGTGATACTAAATCTCAATGTGCTTAGCTCTTGCATGGAACATCGAGTTCTTACTGTTAGCTATGCAACTTTGATTGTCACAGTGAATCAAAGTTGCAGCATTTATCGTTATCCCAATATCCGTAAGAAGTCTTCTTATCCAGACAGCTTCACATAAAGTGAGACAAGTTGACTTGTACTCAGCTTCTGTGGATGATAGCGACATTGTTGGCTGCTCTTTTCTTGTCCACGAGATAATTTCATTCCTTAAGAGAAAACAATATCCAGAAACTGACTTTTTGGAATCAATATCTCCTGCCCAATCGGAGTCACAATATCCAATTAGGGAGTTCCCTAATGTATAAGAGATGCCAAAATGAGGAGTCCTTTTTATATACTTGAGGACCCTCATTCCAGCCTTCCAGTGAATTTCTCGTGGCTTATTTGCAAATCTACTCAGAATACCAACTGCAAAACTAATATCGGGCCTTGTGTTGCACAGGTACACCAAACTCCCAATTAGACTTCTGTACCTCTTTGTATCAACAAGTGGAGAGGGATCTTCAATGAAGAGTTTAATGTTTACTTCCATTGGAGTAACCACTGGAGTGCATTTTGTCATCCCAAATGCCTTCAATAACTCTTGAGCATATCGTTGCTAAGAAATAAACATTTCTCCTAGATATTGCCACATTTTAATGCCTAAGAAGAAGTGAAGTAGCCCCAAGTCTTTCATCTCAAATTCTGAGCATAGGCCTTCACGGATGTTGTTGATCTTCACCTTGTGGTCACCTGTAAGTACAAGATCATCTACATATAGTACAATTATTACATACATCTCATTCCCCTTCAGTATATATAAATGAGCATCAGAGGTACTTCTATAAAATCCATAATTAGTGAAGAAAGAATCAATCCTCTGGTACCAAGTTTCGGGGGCTTGTTTCAGCTCATACAAGGCTCTCTTCAATCTACACATTTTGTTTTCTAAATTTGGCAATTCAAATCCAGGTGGTTGCATCACATAAACCTCCACTTTAAGGTGACCATTGAGGAATGCAGACTTCACATTCATTTTTAATTGCACCCAGCTTCTGTGTGCAGTAGTAGCCAAAACTAGATGGATTGTTTCCATGCGAGCTGTTGGTGGAAAGGTTTTAGTAACATCAAAACCTTCCACCTGATAAAATCCTTATGCAACAAAGCGTGCTTTGTACTTCTCTAAAGTACCATCAGCTTTAATAGTTTACCTTCCATATCCACTTCGTGCCACTTACCTTCCTATGAGGGGTACAATCCACAATCTCCCAAGTATCATTTTTCATGATACTTTCATATTCAGCTTCCATAGTCGTTCTCCACTTTGGATCAGCCAACGCTTCATTTAGGCTACTTGGTTCCTTAACAGTACTGATTATATCAGCTATTAAGGTCATATTTACCAAGTATGCAGCTAATCGATGTTGTTCCTTTATTCTTTTCGACCTTCGAAGTCCATCAGGTTGTGAACTTTAATTCATAGGTTCTGGATTGCTTTCGTCAAAGAGTTGTTGAACCCACCTAGGGTGTGGCTTCTAAATAGGTGCTACTGGTACAACAGGCTGGTTTTGAATTTTTTCATCATTCACCTCAATCTACTACTCTAAGTGAGGCACATGGTGGGTTACTTTATCTATTGCTGATAAAGTGGGCTGATCTCTAATCTCCCACTGAGTGTGGTCCTTCATTAAATACCACACCTCGGCTTGTGACAATCTTCTTTGCCTTTACATCATACAGATGATAGGCCTTCGATTCTGTATTGTATCTCGATAAGATGCACTTGCGACTCTTGTCATCTAACTTCCTTCGATTTTCATCTGGAACATGCACAAAACATCTACAACCAAATTTTCTAAGATGATAAATGGAGGGTTTCTTACCAGAATAAGCCTTGTGAGGTGTTTTGTTCCCCAAAGCTTTAGCGAAGCATCGGTTAAGGATATACACAGTTGTATTAATAGCTTCTTCCCAAAACGATTTTGGAAGGTCTTGTGCCTTCATTATTGCTCTGTCCATCTCTATCGCAGTGCAATTTTGCCATTCCACAATGCCATTCTGTTGTAGAGTTTTTGGTGTCGGTAATTGGCGGTTGATGCCAAATGCAGTGCAATAATTGTTGAACTCCCCTAATGCGAACTCGCCTCCTCAATCTGTTCGAAGTTTCTTTAACTGCAAACATGTCTCATTTTAAACAAGTTTATGCCACACTTTAAATTTTACAAAAGCCTCAGCCTTATCACGAAGAAAGTACACCCACATCTTTCTACTATAATCGTCGACTAACAGCATAAAATAGAAAGATCCTCCTTGTAACGACCTGAAATTTCATACCATATTTTTTTTTCCAAATAATATATAAAATATACTAATAATCATTTTACTCTAATACCCCTGAAATCACCTATGCAGCGGAAAGCTTAAAGTTATACATCCATAATTACAATACTAGAATCCAGATTAACCCAAAGCATGTATACATAATTATACATCATCCCAGCACCTTCTACCCAACACTCCTGAATACTACTCAAATATACAATCTTCTGATAACACTTACCCTTCAGACACCATGTAGACGACCTCTCTACATATGAGCCTGATCCACTCGTCCAGTTGGATCACCTGAAAAATGTTAATTTACTAGGATGAGACAACGCTCAGTAAAAAGAAATATGATATTACCAGTGTGTGGCAAATGAGTTTACATAAGTAATCTACTGATAAATAACTGTACTAAAATACCATGTAAAATATCTGAGTTTTCTATTTAATCATATTACTAGTATTATAATATATCTGTTGATATTTTGTAAATCTGTATATAAATAAATAACTGAGAAACATCCCTAAAAATCTGCATGTCATGATTTAACCCCTCATGACAAGGTTGTGCAGCCCATAGGCTGGACTTAACTCTGGTTGGCCTACCAGGATAAGTCACCTGAATACTCTACCAATCCTCAGTCCGACCTTTACTGCAATCTCTCCAAAGGCATGGTACTGGTATCTACCTCGTCAAACCGGCCTCCTCAACCCAGAAATCAGGGGTGACTTCAATCCCTCCATAGGCATGGTAGATGGAATCCACACACTATCTGAGATATGTGGTTACACTCTGATCTGAAATAGCAATAGTATCGTGCTCTGTTGATTGAATCTGTCTAAAATAACTCATCCTGGATATGATACTGTATAATACTAATATATATATAATTATCTTGTTGTTTCATCATGATTCTAAAATAACTATAATACTATAAATCTGATATGAAATACTGAATTATCTGACTAAAATAACTGTAATATCTAACTGAAATAACTTTAATATCTGACTAAATAATATATAATGTCTAAGTGTTATGATTTTGGAAATCATGACATTTTGTAAATACTGTAAAATATATGTTTGTATAATATCTGTAAAATATCTGTCTGTACAATATCTATCTACAAAATATATCTGTCTGTATAATATCTGTCTATAAAATATATCTATCTATATGTACACTATGATTCATAATTCTGTAAAATCTAGTAAAACATGTTTCTATGTAAAAAAAAAAATTGTAAATCATGATATTCTGAAAAACTGTATAAATCCTAAACTGATCTAATATTAACTCATGTCACACAATTAAATAAATAAAAACCTCTGTAATAAATTCTATATTTTCTGATAATAAAAATAATTTATACCCTCTAGAATTCATCTCAAAACACATATATACTACTAATGAAATTTCTGAAATTCCTAACATAGCATATTTCCCTTACCTTGGCTAATTAAACTCATTTATCGATTCTAACTCATGCCCACGGCGTTCATAATTCCATTTTCCTAAAATATTATACATATGTATTCATGTCAAATAACTGAATTCCCAGAATAATTGCATACTCACATTTTTCGAATTATAAACTATTCATTTATCTTACCTGAATTCTTGGGAACACCCACTAAAAACCTAGCCTGCCTACCGTGTATATACCAACCCTGAATTGTATAAAATCTCAATTTCTCAATTTAACCTCAAAAATACATTCATATCTAAGCTTATACCTTCAATAAATTAATAATCAATCCAAAAAACACCCAAATACCTCCTTTCCTGAACTACACCTACAGGGATCCCAAAATTATACCCACGGCGCTCACCCGAACCCTAAATCCAATAACCCTAGTTCAACCTTAGAATGCTCAATATTTAACATTTACAAATCTACAAAAATTAAATAATAATTAATCTCTAAATAACCCCCTTATCCTAATTTTGGGGTTATGCCTATGATGAACCCACGAGAAATCTGTTCCGCTAGACTTGTAGAGAATTATCCCGAAATTCTCGTGGTGGTGTCCGATCGTCAATTAGGCTTAAGATTTTCGAAAAATTAAGGTAAGAGTGAGAATTTAGCTTACACCAGGGGATATGTCTACATTGCTCCTATGACAAATTCACTCCGGTAGAAATGTCAGTGGCGAAGAATGGAGCCCAGCGGTATTTTTCAATTTCCGATCGGTGCTTGTTAGGCCAATGAAATCAAAGAGAGAGAAAGAGAGAGAGGAAAGACGAGGAAAGCGTGAGGAGAGAGAAAGTGGGAGTGGATTTTTTTTTCCTCTCTATTCTGTTAAATTGTCTCCAGGAAGCTTAAACGTAAGCTTCCTAATACCCTTTTTTTCTTTCTTTTCTTTATTATCTTATATTAATATTATATACATATACTTTTATCCTTATATACTTATACATATTTATATAACTATCATATTATTTAATTTAATTAATTCAACTTAATAATATTTAATTAATTAATTAATTAATAATTTTTTATTTTATTTTTATTATATATACATATATATTTACTTTTTTTTTTAAAACCACTGCATCCTCCTGTAAGAATTATTTTTGGGGCGTTACACTCCTAGTGCAGGAGTAGTCATTTTACCATAGAAATCTACATGTACCAACTCTAGTGGAAGCTTTGATTTATTGTTGCTCTCTTGTGGAAATGGCATACGATGTTGCTTGCCCATAATGCAAATTTCACAAGGCTTTACGGTATCAATTACTACAGGCAATTCAACCTCCATTTCCTTTCTCTACATCTCCTTCAATACTGCATAGGAGATGTGTCCAAACCTTTCATGTCAAAGTTTTCTTGTTATATCTCTAGTTGTTGCGGTAAGTGCCACAAACTCATACAGGTTATTCTTTCGAATACCTTCGCCCATAATGTTGTCATTGTTATCAATGATCTCAGCTTTTATTCTTATAAATCGTACTTCATAGTCACAGTCAATGATAGCAGCTATAGATAAAAGATTCCTCTTAATTTAAGGGACATAAAAGACATCTGAAAGAGTTTTACCTTGGTCATTCGTGGTTTTTAAGGAAATGGATCCAGTGCCCTCTATTGGACACTTTGCATTATTTCCAACAATCACATTGATAGGTTCATGTAGAGGCTTAAGGGAACCATACCAGTTCTTTTTACTAGTCATGTGGCTAGAAGCTCCACTATCAGGATCTAATTCTAGTACTATTTGAGTAGTTGAGCACATTTATTTTGTAACTATGAAAAGATCTAATTCTGGTTCAGCACAATCTGCTACCTGTCTGACATTCCATGTAGGCTTCAATGTGCCATTATTCTCATTGTGGATAAGTTCTGCAATCCTTGGCTGCATGCCCCTTTTTGTTGCAGTAGTAGCGTGTACCAAAAAATCTCTTCTTGTTCTTTCCCTTCTTCTTTTCAACATTATTGTCCTTGCCTTTGATCTGCATGGTGAAAGCACTACTACTTTCATTTTCTTTGGTTCACAGCCTCATCTCCTTGTCTAGCAATAAAGCATAGAATTCCTCAAAGATTAGTGCAAGAGTTCTAATCTATGTGTTAAGAGCAATTACCAGAATGTCATATTTTGATTGCAGCACTCGAATACATCTCGAGCTAACTCCTCACTAGTTTTATTATGCCCACTGCTGCCATCTGATCACACAAATATTTTATTCAGGTGATGAATACTTCAGCCAATTCTCCATCATGTAGCTTTTCTATAGTAAGGTGATTCTCCAAGTTCTGAATGCGTGTTTGGTTCCTTGTTTCATATTGATTCTTAAGACCATTCCAAGCATCTGCAGCCTTGGATGTATGTCAACGTAAGTACAGAATTGGATACACTTGTGACAATAGTCCAAAGTGCATTTGCATTCTGCCTCTTCCATGCTTTGACGAGGACAACATCTGGAGGGATGATAACCTTAAGATTGGTGGGATCAGGTGTGCCAATCGGTTCTAGATCCATACCTTGAGTTGTATCAAGTAGTTCATATGAATCCATAATAGCACTCATCTTGAACTTCCACAAAGTGTAGTTCGTGTCGTCTAGCTTTCCTTCTGTGAATGCTGGTGGACGTATCCGAAGTGCTGGTGGAGATGCAGTAGCTGAAGATGAAGTTCCTGCCATTGCAACGTCTCAACAATTATAGCTGTTTCTTCTTAGTAGCCTTCAGCTTTGATACCATGTAGAATAACAACACCAAGATCTGTTTTGAAGAAACCATTTAAGAGATAACACAAAGTTTTATTACAACAATCGGATTACAACAATCTGTCCAACCATGCATTCACTAAATGAGCTTCAATAGCGAAAGGACAACGAATAGAAAAAAAAAAAGATGACATAATCTTGCAATCAAGATGTGTGTGGTGCTCCAGTGGGGGGAGTCTTATTTATATCCTTTGGTCCGTGGAAGAAGCACATGGGTGGCTCACCTACCATGGTAGGTGGTGGTAGCTCACCTACCATGGTAGGTGAGGTACCATGACCGACTTTGACATTAGTGGCTGACTTTGACATTAGTGGCCGTCTTCGACATTAATGGCCAACTTTGACATTAGTTGTCATCTTTAACATTAGTAGCCATCTTTGACATACCGTGCTCACCGTTCACACTGGATAGGCCATACCGTCTCGAGGGGCGCTGCCCTCGGACCCCCGTGTCTCGGAGGGGAACGTCTTTTGTCTTTGTAGTACCATTGTGGTCTACCGCTTCGACCTCATCTGAACCATACGTCAAGTAAGTGTGCCAATTAACTCATGGGAGGTCGGCATTGCACACATATACACCAACCTAGTGATAGGGCTCCAAGATAGTATGAAGCGGATACCCTAATATACAAGGTGAGTTTTAGACTAAGGAGGTGTAATTCCCTTAGAGTTGTGTTGTCTTTGGGTATAATAGAAATGTGTAAACATGTATATTGATACTTTAAGTATAGTATTCTAGATGGTACGTACATTATGTCTTCCGTTGTTAGGTCAATATTAATAAAATGTGTTGACCTTATAGGTCACGCTCGGTTTTGATTATGAAAAATACTCATTGTATCTAATGGGTATTTTGAAGTTATGTGCAAGAACTCAAATTGGCAAATCATAATGCACAAAGAGAAAGTGAAGTTGAAGACCTAATCTCTATTTGTACTGTATTTTATATTTATTTATAGGTCTGTAAAAGTAAATAGGGATTGGTTTGTAATAAGCTTACACACATCACATACATGATCTAATAGGTAAGCTCAAACAAACCATAAACTAAAAGTGACCATAGAAAGACCGTAGGGTTTACCCTTCGGTCGACCAACACCAGATTTTTTTGGTGTCTTTAATTGGACATAAATGACCCTAGGACACACACCATTGCACCTATGAATGTTAGGCACTTGAATAGGATTTATGTGATTCATAACAGGACCGAAATGCACACATTGTGCACTTTTGTTCGACCGGCCAAGGCAGTTCATTCTGCCCCGGTCGACCGAAACCGGCCTGGGTCAATAGTTGACCAAGGTCCCGATCGACCGAAATAGTGTAGTTTAAATCCCCCGATCGACCGAACCCTCTTAAGGTCAACAAATTGACCATCTAGTCGACCAAGCCAAAATTGAATACCAACTACCTGGTCAACCAAGGGTCCTTGGGAGAAGTCTCAACTGTCTAGTCGACCAAACCATTCAGTTCAAAATGGCTTGGTTGGCCGAACCTCGGTAAAATGAAAAATTGCCTTTTGGACAGGCACTTTCGGTCAACTGAGTCTCCAGTTCAAAAGTGTCCTGGTCAACTGAACCATATGAACTTCGATCGACCAAAATGGTTCTGGTCGACCGGACCTCTCGGGTTGCCCTTATTTTTTTACCATGGTTAATTTTTTAAAGCAGGGTTAAAATAATTAAAAGGTCATTAAACTTTCCTAATAATTTCCAATAGGTCCCCAATGGTCATAATTCATGGGGTGTCTATATATACCCCTTCATTTGGAAAAATTAGGAACTTGATTAAGCAAACAAATTCAAAATTCTCTCTCAAGCAAAATACTCTCTACTACTCATATTCTTTCTACAAACACTTTAGCTTACCTTCTCAAGTTCCTAAATACTCTATAAGTGTTTTGAGTGTTTATACAAAAAGGTTTGCTCTCTCATTGTTGTGAGATTGAATCAATTTTATGAGAGCAAAACCTAAGTTCTCTTAGGGGGCTTTGCTAATAAGCCTATCCTAAGAAGACTTGTATTGAACTTCCAAGTGTTGCATTTTCGTTGCAATAACTTAGGAAGTTTGGTATTTGTTTTGGGTTGCAAAACGTTTTCTAAACTTACCCAAATATCTTGTGGGGTTTACATTGATATATTTGTGAAAAGATATTTGCGTTTGTGATATTGGTCTTTATTGCAATATTTATTCAAATACATATCATTTTGCTGAATACAAAGATTACATATATCTTGCAAACCAAGCATATACACTATTCACGTGATTGATATTCTGCACTTTGGAATATTTGAAACTTGAGTGATATCTTTGTTTGAGCATCTTGATTGTGAACATCTTGAAATACAAAGATTGCTTGTTGACACTCTCATGTACGGATTACACTGATAGAAAATACATCTGAGAGTTGAATTATTTAGACCACACTGAGATTACATATTAAATCATTTGTGGTGTATATGATTGAACGCATTTGGGTACAAATCTGCTTTACATGAAAGCATTTTTATATTGTACCATTTGATTGTAAATTTGAGTGATTCCAAGCGTGGTCTGAGGGGGCCGGAATCTAACCCGGTAAGGATTGGTGTAAAGGTTGAGATCAACCCTGTGCCAATTGACCTGGTTTGTATAGGTGACGCTCCACCCGTTTAAGTGAGCAAGTTAGTGGTAATCCTTGTGCTTGTTTGCCAAGGCGAGGACATAGGCAATTGGCCGAACCTCGATAACATATCTGTGTGACACCCTCTCTTTGCTACTTTCTGGTGCTTATGTGATTGATTAAATTGCTTTATTTACTTTCTGGTATACATTTACTTTACTTGCACTAGATTGACCATAGGGTTGTGAATATATTGGTGTTAGGAGATTGACTTAGGGATTAAATTTTAAAAATACCAATTCACCCCCCCTCTTGGGATCACGGTAAAGCTAATAAAATGTTTGTTTACCCAGTACCCAATGTGGGTCGAGTCATGTGAGTGGTATCAGAGTTGTTGACGTGGCCGATGGTTAATGAATATTTTCTATTTATTGAAAAAAAAAATTGGTATGAAAAATGGGATCACGGTAAAGCTAACAAAATGTTTGTTTACCCAGTACCCAATGTGGGTCGAGTCATGTGAGTGGTATCAGAGTTGTTGACGTGGCCGATGGTTAATGAATATTTTCTATTTATTGAAAAAAAAAATTGGTATGAAAAATCAAGGTGTCACACAATCAATGCTGGTGTAGTTAATTTCTAGCTAGTCCATATCCAATATCATATCGAATCCCTACATATCTAATACTAAAAGATCAGCTGGCAATATTTTCTCCTAAATGCCCACTGGATAGTTTTTAAGTACCCTTCCACATCTCACTACTAATCAAGTTGGCGTGGCTACAAACAAATCAGTATCTAACAATTGTGTCTCAACTCCAGTCAGCTTGATGGACCCTAATGACACGAATGAATGGTTGGTATCTAAGTCAAATAAAACAACAGCTTTATATGATAAAGCAATAATCATACCTATCATGACATCACCTGTAGCCTCAGCATCTCCCAGCGTCAACGCACAGACCCTCACCAGGGCTATGTTCCTCCGCTAGCCACCACTCCTGGGTGCCTAAATATTTCCGCCAAATGGTCTACTTTATGTCTCTTTCCACATGTAGGACAAACTGGATAAGCCTGCTCGCCATGAGCCTCTCGTCTCCCAATATCCTACCTCTGAGATCTGCCGTATCTGTCTCCCCTCCAAGGGCCTCGATTGGACCCTGCTTGGAATCCCTGAGGTGTGGGCATTTTCCTCTAACTCAACGTCCCCACATCTCTCTGGCTGCTCTCCTTTGCCACTGTGGCCCTGTACACTAATTCGGAAAAATCCTACACTTTTAGGACTGCCACCTGTTTATGGATGTCATGCCTCAAACCCCCCTCAATCATTCTCTCCTTCTTAACCTCATCTGGAATGATGTAGGAAGCAAAGCGTGATAGCTCGATAAACTTTGCTGCATATTTCTAAACCGTCAGTTGCCCCTGTGTCAAATTCAAAAATTATGTTATCTTAACTTATCTAACAGTGGGAAGAAAATAACAATCAAAGAACATCTCCTTGAATCGATTCCACGTCATGGCCACTGGTACAGGTCTCTGTTCCTCAAGCAATTTCACGGCTGTCCACCATCTCTCAGCTACACCTATCAACTTATATGTAGCATATAGGACCCTCTGTTCATTGGTGCAGTTCAACACCGAAAGCTTTTTCTCAATCTCCTACATCCAGTTTTCGGCAATTGCTGGATCAACTCCTCCTGAAAACACCAAAGGATTCATTTTGGCGAACTTCTCTATAGTGCAACCCTAGTCTACAAATGGTCCTCCCTGCTCCCTAGAGCTCTGTGCAATCTTAGCCATAATCTGCTGAGCTATACTATGCAAAATTGCGTCTGAATCGCCGCCGCCACACTAGAGGGGCCTAGACCATAATCCCCATTGGCGTGAGCACTGCTACCCCTCAGGTCCATCTTGAAAAGGAAATAAACATAGTCTAAGGACCCTATCTGCATAACATAACTAACATATTTATCTAACTGAAATCTCATAGCATCAATTAACCTGACGTCCTTATTCTTAATTTAAGATTCAGTCCAGCAATTGAAAAACACAACCCATCAATAGTTTACTATGACTTTCCTAAAATCATCACCCTAGGAAAAACAAGGAAACTAGTAAGAATATCCTGCTTCCCGATTACGGAACAAAACCTTATATACTCATCTTAATTTTCCCAACATTGACTCACTAAATTTCTGATCTATTCCTATACTCCGGTATTGTTTCTGTTGTACACTAAAGTCTATAGAACCTAACAACCTACACTCTGATACCAAGCTTGTAACGCCCCAATTTTCTACTATATTTTTTTTCACATACTATAAATACTTTGATATCATAAAGCATAGTCAAAAATCAACCCAGACCCATAGGTGTAGGGAATTTACCTGTTTATACATACATGTCATCTAAGCAGCGAAACTATAACATACTTAACTTATATACAATACGAGAGATTCAAATTTCTACATATACACATATATACCCCAAAAATTCATCCTACCTCTGACACGATTACTTTCCTACAACTGGGGTAATACCAACAAACTCCTCTATCACGAAGCTTGCTCCACTCGTCTCCTTGGGTTTCCTGAAATATTTGTAATGCTGGGGTGAGACACCTCTCAGTAAGGGAAATAGGCTAATATCAGTGTGTAGCAACGTGATTTTTATCATATTATAATAAGCTGAAACTAATAACACATGGAAAACTATACTTTTAAACATAATCTTACTATATCATAATGATTTCACGTATCATTTAAATCATCTGTTAAATCTATATATTACTGAAATTATACCCTGGATGTATATCTGTATATCATGAATTAACCTCGCATGATTCGGGTTGTGCGGCTGTAGGCTAGACATAACGCTGGCTGGCCTACCAGGTTAGGTCAAACATGACATAACTACACACGATTGCTCACCCATCATATCCTACCCATCCTACTCTCTGTCAAACCTCTAACGGGTCAGTACAAAGAGGGTATCCTACTCTCTGCCTACACTTTTGGCTAATCGGCCTCTGACCCACACTTCCTAAATAATGTGGTTGTACTGTCGGCTATATACTAATTTGGTCCACCCATCCTACTCTCCGTCAACCTCTGGAGGGTCACACACAGTGCGTATCCCACTCTCCGATCTGGCTAGCTAGCTACGGCACCGTGCTCTTAACATACGTAACCATCCGGGTTCTGTTACTATATGATACATTTCACATAATATTTCTGTTCGTAAATAACATTTCTATATTTCTAAAATAAAATATGGCTTTTACATCTTTCTGAATAAAAGCTGTCATTTCATAATTTCTTAATATATCATCATATTAAAACTGATCACAACATCTGCGCTGGCTGTATTATCATAATATACTGAAAAATTTCTTAATTTTTGTACTGATCATCATCTTTCTAAAAATATGGTCAATCATGCTTGTTCCATGAAAACATAAAATATTCCAACATGTTATAAGTCTACAGTAAAATCATCTATACTCACGCCACACAAGTGAGTACTACTATATCATATTATCTGACCTAGAAAACATATTTTACTGACAAAATTATATTAAATCTGAAATCAAAGTTTCCTTAGTTCAACATCAGTATTCCCAAAACTAATTATTTCATACATATAATTTCTGAAACAAATACTGTATAATATACGTTAAATTTTTCTAAAAATACCTGTCTTAATATATTCCCCTACCTATTTCCTATTAAGCCTGCTGAAACTCTATATCTACACCCCATGGCATTCGAAACTCAAAAACCTAAAATTATATTTTTCCCAAATTAATCAACTCAATCTCCATAATATTATCATTTAATATTCCCTAGACCTCAAATACTCCAATTTTACAATTAAAGCTAATATTTAACACCCTTACCTCAATTTTGGAGTGGTGCCCCAGAACCTCAAACTGAAAATCTGCTCTAGTGAAGTTGTAGAAAATCCTCCCACGAACTTCGTGGTGGTTTCTGATTGTAAAAACGGGGCTTAACAGAGCTAGAATCGAAGGAAAATGGAGGTAGGGCCGTAGGGTTTGATGAGGGAGAGGGAGAGAGAGAGAGAGAGAGAGAGAGAGAGAAAGAGAGAAATTGGTTTGTTTTAATTTACAAATGAGCTCACGGGTTCCCTTTAAAAACCATTCTGCCAAGAAAACCGTCGACGGTTTTCTTCTCTTCTTAGAAAACCGTTGACGGTTTGGGTTTTACCCGCCCTTTTTTACCATTTAACCTGTAACCGTCCAGCGGTAAAAAGAAAACCGTCGATGGTTTTCCTACTTCCCCACGAAACCGTCGACGGTTTGGGTTGTACCCAAACCATCTTCCTTTTTTCCTTATTTATTTTCATTACTATATTTTTCGGGCCTCTACACCACATGTCCACCCACAGTGGGGAGGGTGACATCGGCATGACATCACCTACCACGTGTCAGCACCCAGTGATTCCCATTTTTTTTAATCTATTTACTATAACAGGGTGACTCCAGCATGATGTCATCTTCCACGTGTCAGCACCTAGTTGGTTTTGAAAGTTTGACTATGATCAATGGCGTGGCAGCAATCTGGCCGTCAGTGAAAGCATAGTTCAAACGACCTAGATTTCTCTATATTGCTCAAAGGATACTCAGCCCAGATTGTGCCATGTGTCACCGCTCAAGTGGTGACACGTGTCCCACTATACCCTAGGTATAAAAGCCCCCCCTCCCTTTAATTTTTCTTTTCCTCCATTTCTCCTGTTCATTTTCTCTCTCTTCTTCCCTTCTCTTTGTGAATATCTATCTCCTCTTTCCTCTTTCAATTATCTTTGTTCTTCAATTCTATCTTCTTTCTCCCCTCTCTTCCTCTCTTCTCCCACTCAAATCTCCCTCAATTCTCTCTGTTCTAATCTCAGTCCTCTTGAATATCTCTCAGTTCTTTCATCTCTCGGTTCACTCATATCTCTCTCAGCTCTCTCTACTCTTCTCTGTGTTCTCCTTTTTTTAATTCCCTCGGATCTCTCTCAGTTCTCTATGTTCTTCTTTATATTTACATGTGTGCTCACCCCATTTGTGTTTTCTTATTTTTGCAGGTTCGAAACAGAACGAGGGAAAAGGGGGGCGTTTGGTCCTATGATGGATATAGATAAGTAATCTTGTGATTTTTTGTTTTCAATCTATTTCTCTAAGTTTTTATGGTGTTGGCATTTCCTTTGGGATTTCCTCGGGAGCCAAACATTTTTCCTGACTTTGACCCGGATTGGGTTTGGTGAAACTTCAGCTTGACCGGGGTTTGGGGTTTCAAACAGAATGTTTTGCAAAAGAAAACTATTGACGGTTTCACTAAACCATTGACGAATTACTGCAAACCATCAACGGTTTTAGAAAATCGTCAACGGTCTTTCTAGTTGCTGAATTGTCGAGAATCTTAAGAGTTGAAGATTGGCTTAATTCGATAGTCTGCGGTGATATGAGATTCTTTAGTTGTATTACTTTAATATTTTTTTGTATTTGATAGTTTTGGTTCTTCTTGATTTGGTATTTAAATACGTTTGAATTTGTAACAACTATACCTTGTACAAGTCCTATATATAGGACATCTCTACATCAATGAAAGTGTTTTACATTTTCTATAGTTATTTCTTATATGTTCCTAATTATTTAATTAAACATGTAATGAAAAAGGAATAGATATGAGATATCCGCATGATGAAATTTGAGAATAGCTATTCATATCCTATTCCTTATTAGACTCATACAATATTTCACATTATTATTTGTTTTTTACTAACAACATAATTTCTTATATAATTAATTGTAACTAACTCACTAAAACTAATATATTCCTGAGAATATATATTCTACAAACCAAACGTGGCCTTAATTGTTGATTTTGATCGAAATGCAAGAAATAAAAGATTGCTATAACTTAAGCCAAATAAAAAGATTTATTTGATGTTAGGGATGTTACACTATAGGCTATATGCATAACTAAAGCTCAAAGGTTTGATTATATCAAATGAGAGAGACTTACATGTCACAGGGTACCATTATCCATCCACTAAAATTGCGCCTATAAGCAAATGATCTTAGTACGCAAGCATACATGACATGATACTCACATGGGGCCAATTTTTTTCTTTCCCTTGGAAAAATACATGCCTAGCTACTTTCATAAATACCACTTATGGTTTTATTTTGTCTATATTTAGTATAGCAAGCTACTTGCATAATTTATTAAAACTAACTTATTATATATTCTAGAACATGAAAGTTGAAACTGCACATATGCAAATTATTCAGATATATATATTTTTAAAAAAAGAAGCCTTAAAATAATGATAACAAATTGTGTCATGAAGACAATTGTTTTGCAACATGAAAAAAATAACTTTTTAGACTTTAAATTTTGAATTAAATATTTAAAAATAATATATGTATAAATGAATATGCATAACCTAGTTGGCTACTTTTGACCATTTGGTCAATTCGCCAATTGGATAGGTCCAACAAATCAAAATTTTAAAAATGATAAATAAAATCTTACGCTTGATATATAAAGAGTCTTACAAATTTTTCTACAAAAAGCGAACTCTAAAAAAGTAAAAGGAACTCAAAAGTTGACTCTGCCATGTCCCAAATCCTTCACGTCATGAGGAATCATTATTTTTGTGTAGCTTCTTACTATTAGGAATCATTGCACGGTAGGTTTAAATTTTGTTTAATTGTTTTTTTTTTTTTGTTTCTTAATTTGTTAATGAATATGTGAAAAAGAGTATATGTTGTATTAGACTGAGGAGGAAGATCAGAATTAGAGATTGATAGAAAATAAATGATATGCCTTCCAAAGAATGTTAGTAATCCAAAATTTTCTTGTCTTTTCTGAATTTCAATTAGAAGGAAAAAAAAATTTGGTTTGTAAGAAAATGTTATTTTGGAGTTTTATCAACAATTTGCTTATCTAGGCGTAGATTCAGTATTTTTTGAATCCTTATGTAAGGAATTACAAAAGAAATTCTTTCAGCAAAAATGTGAATTAGGGAGGATTGATCGACGAAATATGAATCGAAAAATGAACCTTAATATACCTCAAAATAGTACTTTTTTTTTTTTTTTTTCGTGAGATATATTGGTAACTATGGTATATTGGTAGCCATGGATCATTTGATTGGAATGAAATTAGGAATGGGTGCACATGGCATCCATTAAATTTAGGATGAGGGTGCACGGTTGTATAGTTAACTTGAAAGGTAGTGAATAAAAAAAATTGTTTTACCTTCAAATAAAAATGAAGAACTTACTCTCATTTGTATTTTTTAAAAAAAAAATTAAAACTTATATATATATATATATATATATATAGGTATGTATATATGTATATATGACTTAAAATTTTACTAGAAGAATAACTGATATAGATGTTATTAATACTTTAATAAGACTTTACATTATTTATTAATATATTAAATGGCAAATTTATGTCTTAGCTTTCATTTTAATCTCTTTATTTTGATTATAGTACAAGTTAAAATTTAAACAAAAAAAAATCTTGGTCTCATAGTGCCATAATAATAATACAATGTTATTAGTTGGTGTATATATATATATAAAGCAAATGCTTTCATGAATGTAGAGTCTCGAAAGCCGTAGATTTTTTTTTTTTTTTAAGGCATCATTTCCCCCAATTGAAAGTAGTAAGACTTCTCCAATGGCCACATGTACACATTCTAGGTTAGGGTGAGCATAATTCAAAAAAACCCGAATTAACCGACTGAAATTCATTGATTCGGTTCAATTAAGAACATAGGATCGGTCGGTTCGGTTATGGTTTCACAAAGTTCAGTTAATCGGCTCAGTTGAGAGGAATGTTAATTCGATTAACTGAAATAACAGACTTAATAATTAATTAAAATTTAAATATAAATTAGTGTATGTTAATTTGTTAATATGTTAATTTGTTAATATGTTAATTAGTATATGCTAATTTGTTAATATATTAATTAGTATATGTTAATATGTTAATTAGTATTTGGTAAAAAATTTACAATTATATTATGTTTCTATTAATTAATTTCAAATTAATTCGATTAAATTAGGTTAACTAAATTACCCGAAAAAGGCAATTCGGTCAGGTTCGGTTCGATGAGGCCCCTCTATTCAGTTGGTTCAGTTAACTGTTCTCATTAACTAAAAATTTTGATTAATTCATTTAATTAACCGAATTTGGCTGAACCGACCATTTGCTCACCCCTAGTTCTAGCAGGGTGAGTTTGGGTTATATATTATTTAAGCCTGCTACGGACACCCACAATTTAGCAGACGTATAAGAAAATTTTATGCTTATGTTTGGTCTGGAACACGCCAATGCCATTTCCATTTATTGACTCCCGTCATTAACATCAGTCGTACCCTACATTTTCCAACTCTACCCTATCTTAGTTTGATCAACTATATATAAACAGGGTTGCATTCTAGCAGCTAGCTCCATACCCTGGCAAAAATCGCATTCAAGATCTCTCCTCTCTCTTTGTCATGGCACCACTCATTGCAGTGAAAATACTATAGATATGCCCGGTGGCTCCGCCGGACTCCCCCGCCCAAAGCTCCCTCCCCCTCACTTTCTTTGACGCAGTGTGGTTGAAATTCCTCCCAACCCAACGTCTCTTCTTCTATGAAGTCACCACTCAATCTGATCGCCCTATCTCAGACTCCATCCTCCCTAAACTCAAACACTCTCTCTCCCTCACCCTCCATCACTTCCTCCCTTTCGCCCATACCATCGTGTATGGCCCCCAACCTCCACTGAACCCTTCATCCGTATCGATGCAGACGACGCGCTTCAGCTCACCATAGCCGAGTCCAATGCCAATTTCCACCATCTCTCTGGAAACAACTTCCGGGACTCGACAGAATACCATCCTTTAGTACCCACCCTGGCGATGTCTGAGGTGGAAGCCCGGGTCATGGCACTGCAAATCACTTTATTTTTAGGCACGAGCTTTTCGATCGGAATAACCTCCCACTACGCCGCCCTTGATGGCAGAGCCGCAGCCTTGTTCGTGAAGGCATGGGCTTCCATTTGCAAACTGGGTGGCGCTTCCTTGCCGCCTGAGCTAACGTCATTCTACGAAAAGGCAGATATCGAGGACCCAAAAGGGATCAAGCAAAGATACTTGGATGGACGGGAGAAGAGTGGCGGCCCCAAGGCTAAAAGAAGCTTAATGCTCATTGATGAGTTCAATGCTCCGAGCAACACAATCCGTGGGACATTTATGCTGAGACATGATGACATAGAAAAACTCAGGGAAAGAGTTGGCCAAACGCTCATGGAAAGGAAGAAGAAGAAACAAGAACTGTCTCGCCTATCAACGTTTGTGCTAACTTGTGCATATGTGTGGGTGTGCCTAGTGAAGGGAGAGGGATTGGAGAGCAAGGATGGTCTAGCTCATACTAGTTTCTTATTCAGTGCAGACTGCAGGAGGCGATTGGAGCCTCCAATCCTAGCATCATACTTCGGGAACTGCATGGGAGGTGGTCTTGCGAAGGTAAAGGTGGGTGATGTAGCAGGGGAGGACAGTGTGGCGGTGGTTACAGAGGCTATCGGGGAAAGCGTAAGTAGTCTTAATAATGGCGGACTTTACAAACACTTGGAACGATTGTCGTCGCATGGTCCATTCCCTGATAAAAGTAACGAGTGGATCACGGTGGCTGGATCGCCTTAGTTCGAGCTCTATACGGCGGATTTTGGGTGGGGAAGGGTAAGGAGGACAAAGGTGGTGTCAGTGGATAGGAATGGGGCGGTGGCTCTTTCAGAGAGCAAGGACGGCAAAAGCGATGGTATTAAGATTGGGCGCCTTGAGTGAAGGAAAAATGGAGGTTTTTGCTTCTTTGTTTGTAAAAGGTCTTGAGGCTTTGAAATCATACAAGCTTTGTCTTTGTGCATTTTCCTTTCCCAATTTAGACGTAATTCATATCTTTGAAAAAAATTCACAATGAAATTTCGTAATTTATTACAATGAATCAACAGAGTTTTTCTTTATTAGAAGTAAGGTCTTCAAGCTTTGAAATCATAGGAGCTTTTTCTTTGTGGGTTTTCCTCTCCCAATTTTGTTATTAGGGGGAAAAAATCACAATGCACTCTCATGATTTATACACTGAACCAATAGAGCTTTTCCTTTTTCTTTTTTTTTTTATTACATAGGAACTTTAGTTACCAATGAGCCCTTCGGACCCCCTGGTACGGCACCAAACCTACGGATCAATATCCTCCACCCCCAAGTCTCGCTAATCAAGGTTAAGTCTGAATGCAGACACAGCTTCTATACATTAGTTGGACGTTCGGCCAACCCAACTCCCAGGACACATCTTCATTACCATCCACGGTTCTCGCTGGCTCACAGAGAACTTTCACCATCTACGGTCCGCATTGACTCGCAAAGTGAACTCTCACCATCCACAGTCCCCGCCAGCTCACAAAGTAAACTCTCACCATCCACAGATACAGCTAACTCTATGAGTGTATCTGCTTAAAATTGAATCCTCAATACTCCTTCTTACTTACTGATGTCTTTCCATTGCGTCATATCGTGGGGGCCAATAGTTTTTCCTTATTAGAATGTTACATTGTCACTAGTAAAAAGTTTAACAAACAGGGAATAATTTTTTTTTAACTCAATTTTTTTTTCTTTGGCAAACTCCCTATTTATGCCCTTAATGGGGGGTTTTCTTCATTTTCTTAATAGATTTAATGGAAATTAATATCACCCATGGGTAAATCTACCAACACCCTCTCACTTTTAAAAGTACGACATTCAACCCCTGAGTTTTTTAAAATTATGACAAAATCCCCTAAAGGTTTAATTTTATTAACAAAATGAACCTTTCATTAGGTATCCCTTAGTCAACCATTACTTTACTGAAAAAATCAAATTTTATCCTTAAGAAAATAACGATTTTACCCTTCCACTCAATTTTGATAAGATGAATTAAGAAAATGACATTAATTTTGAAAATTAAACTTATTAGTGAATTGAATATCCAATGATTAAGTTAGGTTAATTAGTTGACATAAGCACGACAAAATAATAAAATTATTATTTTAAAATTTTAAAATAATAAAAAAATAAATATTACTAATAATATGCAAAAAAAATATTTAAATAATTATATTATTACAAAATATTTTCTATATACATTTTATGAAAATTAAATGACTAAATATATATTTAAAATTAAAAAAATTTATATAATTTTAAAAAATTAGCTTTAATCGAATGGTTGATCAAATTGTGACTTACTTTTTTGGTCTAATTTAATATTATATTTAATAACATAGCAACCTGAATAAATTTAGGAAAAGTGTGTGAATTGTATTGAAAATGATTAACTAATTAATAAAAATTTAAATTTTCTTTACTCATTTAGCATTCATATTTTACATATAAGAAACCTAACATTCAATTTCATAATTTTAATTTATAAAGAATGAATTTAAAATAGTTTATCTTTTTTTTAACACTATATTTGACAAGTTACTTGAATTTAAAAAATTGAACCAAAATTTATTTCTCTTATGATGTGTTTAGTCCTTAAATTTTTATGAAAATTACATCTATTAAACATTTTATAGTATTGTAATTACAAGGCATTTTTTTTATGATTTACTAGTAATTTTTACTTTTTGTTGCAACGTGCCCTCGACAAGCAAGATGTGCCCCAACACTGGCGAGGGGTTATAAATGTTGAAAATTGAAATGGAATCACCAACCTATTTTTTACCTATGTTCGGTTATAACACTTAATTACTACTCATTTAATTTAGCTCTAAACTAATCCTAGGCCAAGGAACCACTATTCTCGATCTATTTTTACCAGAATTGGGATCAAGAGTTTAGTTATACAAGAGGAAGGTATCAACACCCCCTACAACCCATTCGATAAACAATACCTAATTGATTATGAATTATCCATAAATTGAATTTGATGGACTTTAATTAGCTCCTTTAAAAATAAAACAAATAAATAAGTAAAAGTTAAAAAAGGGAATCAAAATTAAGGTATGATTTTAGAAATATCTAATAAGACCTCTAAACAAGGAGATCTTGTTAGATAACCCCCCCCCCCCCCCCAAGCTAATGCACGTGAGGTCTAAAATACTTCATTGCCCTTTTCAAAGTCATAGGATCACACTCGGGAAAAAGTTGAACAAATTAGCAAATTTGGAACAAAATAATCTTTAGAAACATCCTTGAATTTTTCCAAAATTTATAAAAATTTTCTGAGATTTTTCAAAAAAAATTTAGAATTTTCAAGGATTTATGAAGACTTTTTCTCATTTTATTTCGACTCAAAATAGCTCAAGATATATATATTTGTTTTCCTGACTTTCAAAAATTATTCCTCATTTCTCACAATTTTCTCTAATTTTCCCTATTTTTAAAATTAAATTTTACACAGAAAATAAAATAAAATAGTAAATAAATAAAAGAAAAAATTCAAAAAAACTAGGCTGGTTCGCCTGGTCTGGCACGGTTGGATTTGGGGTGGGCCACATGTCCACCCACGGTGGGGAGAGTGACATCAACATGACATCACCTACTTCAGCACTCGGTTATTCCTTTTTTTTTTTTTTTCTATTTTCTATGATAGGGTGACGTGAGCATGATATCACCTGCCATGTGTCAGCACCCAGTTGGTCTTGAAAGTTTGACCAGGATCAATGATGTAGTAGCAATCAATCCGTCCAATGAAAACACAAATCGGACAACCCAAATTTCTCCTTGTTGCTCAAAGGATACTTGGCCTAGATTATGCCACATGTCACCACTCGAGTGGTAACACGTGTCCCACCATACCCTAGGTATAAAAGCCCCCCTCCCCCCCCCCCCCCTTTTTTTTTCTTTTCCTCCATTTCTCCCGTTCATTTTCTCTCTCTTCTTCCCTTCTCTCTACGAATATCTATCCTTATCTCCTCTTTCCTCTTTCCTCTTTCAATAATATTTGTTCTTCAGCTCTCTCTGTGTTCTCTCCTTTCAATCCTCTCTTCTCACAAATCACTTGCATCCCCCTCAATGCTCTCTGTTCTTTTCTCAGTTCTTTCGGATATCTCTTAGTCCTTTCATCCCTTAGTTCACTCAGATCTCTCTCAGCTCTCTCTATTCTTTCTCTCAATTCTCTTGAATTTCTCTCAGTTCACTCAGATTTCTCTCAGTTATCTCTGTTCTTCTCTCAGCTCTCCCTTCTTTTAATTCCCTCAAATCTCTCTCAATTCTCTATGTTCTTCTTTATATTTACATGTGTGCTCACCCCATTTGTATTTTCTTATTTTTGAAGGTTCGAAACGAAACGAAGGAAAAGGGGGGTGTTTGGTCCTATGGTGGATATAGATAAGTAATCTTGTGATTTTTTGTTTTTAATATATTTGTCTAAGTTTTTATGGTGTTGACATTTCCTTCGGGATTTTCTCAAGAGCCAAACAAACTCCCTCACTTTGACCAAGGTTGGGTTTGGTGAAACTCGGTCTTGACCAAGGTTTGGGGTTTCAGACAGAATGTTTTGCAGGAGAAAACTATTGACAGTTTCACCAAATCATTGATGAATTACTGCAAACTGACGACGAATTACAACAAACCATTGACAATTTTAGCAAACCACCGACAATTCTGCAATTAGCTGAATTGCCGAAAATTCTAGCAGTTGAAAATTAACTGATATACGATTGTCTGTGGTGATATGAGATTCTTTAGTTGTATTACTTTAATATTTGTTTGTATTTGATAGTCTAGGATATTCTTGATTTAATATTTAAATACTTTTGAATTTGTAACAACTATACCGTGTACAAGTCCTATATATAGGACATCTCTACATCAATGAAAGTGTTCTACATTTCTATAGTTATTTTTTATATGTTCCTAATTATTTCATTAAACATGTAATCAAAAACGAACATATATGAGTTATCCCCATGATGAAATTGGAGAATAGTTATTCATATCCTATTCCTTATTAGACTCATAAAATGTTTCACATTATTATTTGTTTTTCATTAACATAATTTCTTATATAATTTATTGTAACGAACTCACTAATCTACAAACCAAACATGGCCTTAATTGTTGATTTGATTGAAATGCATGAAATAAAGGATTACAGTAACTTAAGTCATATATATATATATATATATATTAGATGTTAGGGATGAAACTTAGTAACTAAAACTCAAAGGTTTGATTTGATGAAATGAGAAAGACTTAAATGTCACAGGGCACCATTATACATCCACTAAAATTGTGCCCATAAGCAATTTGATCATAGTAAGCAAGCATACAAGACATGGTTCTCACATGGAGCCCAATTTGTTCATCCCCCCCCCCCCCCCCCCCCGGGCGCGGCTGGGCGGGAAAAATACATGCCTAGCTATTTTCATATACCACATATGGTTTTATTTTGCCTATTTTAGTATAGCAAGCTACTTGCATAATTATTAAAACTAACCTATTATATATTCTAGAACATGAAGGTTGAAACTGCACATATGCAAATTATTCAAATATACTTTTTTAAAAAGCAGCCTTAAAAATAATAAAAACAAATTGTGTCATGAAGACAATTGTTTGCAACATGAAAAGAAATAACTTTTTAGATTTTAAATTTTGAATTAATCATTTAAAAATATATGTATAAATAAATATGCATCACCTAGTTGGCTACTTTTGACCTTTTGGTCAATTCGCCAATTGGATAGGTCCAATAAATCAAAATTTTAAAAATAGTAAAGAAAATCTTACGCTTTACATATAAAGAGTCTTACAATTTTTTCTACAAAAAGCAAACTCTAGAAAAGGCTAACTTGAAAGGTAGTGAATAAAAAAAGAAATTGTTTTACCTTCAAATAAGAATGAAGAACTTACTCACGTTTGTAATTTTTTTTTTTTTAACTTGAAAGGTAGTGAATAAAAAAAGAAATTGTTTTACCTTCAAATAAGAATGAAGAACTTACTCACGTTTGTAATTTTTTTTTTTTTTTAAATTATAACTTTTCTATATATATATAGTAATAACTTAAAAATTTATTAGAAGAATAACAAATATAGATGTTATTAATACTCTAAAAACTATTAATAAGACTTTATATTATTTATTAATATATTAAATGGCAATTTTATGTCTTAGCTTTCATTTTTATTTCTTTATTTCAATTATAGTACAAGTTAAAATTTCAACAAAAAAAAAAAATCATGGTCTCATAGTGCCATATTACATAGTAAGAACAATAGTAATAATACAGTGTAATTAGTTGGCATATATATATATAAAGCAAAAGCTTTCACGTATGTAGTCTGTAAAGTCCTATAGATTTTTTTTTTTTTTTAAATTGGCAACATCATTTTCCCAAATTGAAAGTAGTAAGACTTTGCCAACGGCCACATGTACACGTTCTAGGAGGGCAAGTTTGGGCTATATATTATTTAAGCCTGCTACGGACTCCCACAATTTAGCAAATAGATAAGAAAATTTTACGCTTATGTTTGGTCTGGAACATGTCAATGTGTCACAAGCTAAGCTTGTTTAGGACATTCTACATGCCTGTGATCGCTTGTCTTGTGTGCTTGGGATGAGTTTTCATCATGAAAATACTAGTGTAGGGTTGTTTTCTGTTAGTAATTTATTTGTATGCCAAATAAGATAGTATGACTCCTCGGTCACTTTAATATTTCCTAGTACCAAAATGATAATTACATAAAAACCTCTTTAGGGAAGGGTGGGTGTTCATTAGTCATTGTAAAACTCACTAACTTTTGTCAACATGTTTAACCTACTCTACTTGCCTCTCTCGCTAAGCACACAATGTCAACGAAAGTGTTGTTAATGAATTACGTAGTTTCAATATTTACTGCTGGCTTGTCATGACTTTCATGAATTGATTACTATTTCTGCTACTATTTTAAATGATTACTAATGAAAATTTTTCGTGGATGAATGTTGGTAAACTATTGACTAGCTAGTTAAGCAAAAGTGTTTTAACTAGTGCCGCATGGCCCCTTCACAAAGGTGTGAAAATAGTCAATCTGTGACACTTGGTATCAAAGCTAAGGTTATTTACTACGTGAATTCAATTGCCTTTGTCGTGGGATTTGGAAAGTTTTGGTGAGTGACCATGGCACCAAACAATGTTGAGAGAATTAGTGCACTGGAAGCATGGGTTAAAGAAACAACCAACAACATGGTCCAACTGAGGGGACTTGTTGATAAAGTGATGGGATCACAACAGCATCAAGCAAGTTTGACAAATGAAATTTCAGAGGACTTTCACCACACTGTGTAAACTTTGCAGGCTCGGATGGCTAATCTGGATGCAAAGGTGAATCTGATGGTTCTTACTATGGGAAACTCCAACATTGTGGGTGTTAAAAAGACCAAGGTAGCAGAACCCAGAACGTATGGGGGTGCCCATGATGCCAATGAGTTAGAGAACTTCTTGTTTGATATGTAACAATATTTTCGCGCTATGAGAATGACCTTAGAACAGGTGAAAGTGGATACTGCAACCATGTACTTGGTCGGTGATGCCAAACTATGGTGGCGTGCCTAGTACAATGACACTGAAAATAGACACTATGTATTGGATAGTTAGGCAGACTTAAAGAGAGAGCTCAAAGCCCCATTCTTTCCTAAGAATGTTGAGTACAATGCTAGGAAAAAGTTGAGAGACCTCAAGCATACTGGGGCAATTAGGGAATACGTGAAACAATTTTCTGTAAGAACTTAAAGAGTATTTTTTTTAATTGATGAAAACCATCATTATGCCAAAATCAGTCATGTCAAATCATTAAGAACATTAAACTGAAAGCAAAAGTGTACTTGAATCCATAGTGTTCCAAGATGTGTCGAGTCCTGCGGATGGTCTTCCAGATCAACACGTAATGTCCAAAGAATTCCTTCCGTGTTCTTTGTATTCTCTTTTGGCGATGGGATGACAAAAGAGAAATTATAGAACCGTCTGTGTGATCCATGGACCATAACCACTATATATATAACTGTTGGTCATATATGTGTATTTCCGTTTTTGCTCATCATAATAAACGGAAATAACCATTAAAGTATCTACACATTAAAGGTCCACAACTGTTTCGGATACATTAAAACCTATTATAATTCAAAATAACCGATCACTTTTAAATAGAGTCTTTCCTTATTAGATAGTCCACAACACATAATTGTTTCACATATATGCCCATAATTGAATTTTGATCCAACAATCTCTCACCTCGTAATTATGTATTACAAAGAATAACCAAATGAGCTCAACTTTGCTATTATACCAAAATGTATCTATAACCAATCCGGTCCATCAATTATACTAACAAAGGATCAAAGCAGTCTTTGTTACAATATTCGTAACTCGACCCATCAATAGTCACATATGCGAGTACAACTGAATGACATGGATTATGATGTGAATGTGTAGCATGGAAAGTTCATGCAATGTGATCTTAACATGCCTATTTCCAATTGGTCCACCTTAAACCTTAGTGAGATCAAACCATAACATAAATTGGAATGTGAAAACCAAACTTTATTTCTACAGAAAATAACCTCAAAATAATCCATAAACTAGAATAACTAAAAAAAAAACATGTCTATATCGAGAAAAAAAAAAGAATAAAGAAAAAACATCCATAAATTACAAACTCCCACTAAAACTAAACATTATCTAGAAATATGACACTCATCTGAGTAGTGTGCTCATGAAACTGTCTAGCTGGCAATCCCTTAGTAAGCGGATCCGAAACCATAGAGTTTGTACCAATGTTCTCTACAAACAACTGACCACTCTGAACTCCTTCTTTAACAACTAGGAACTTGATGTCTATATGTTTCGATTTTGTCGAGTTCATGTTGTTGTTGGAATATAAAACTACATATTTCTTGCCACAAAATAACTTAAGAGGTCTATCAATACTATCCACTATGCGTAGCCTTGTGACAAAATTCTGCATCTATACTTCGTGATTAGACGCCTCATAACACGCTATATACTCTGCTGCCATGGTGGAAGAGGCTATAAGAGACTGTTTAGCACTCTTCCAAGAGATGGCACCTCCAACAAGCAGAAAAATATAGCCCAATGTAGATTTCATACTATCTCGGCATCTCGCAAAATCAGAGTTAGTATACCCAATGATCTCAAGCTAATCTGACTTCCAATACATGAGCATGCATTCTTTTGTTCTCTGTAAGTACCACAAAACCTATTTAGCTGCTTTCCAATGGTCTGTTCCTGGATTACTTAAATACCTACCCAATATCCTAGTAACGTACGCAATATCCAGACGTGTACAAACCTGAGCATACATTAGACTACCTATAGCCGAAGCATAGGGAATCTTATGCATTTCCTTTACCTCAAAATCATTCTTAGGACACTAATTGAGACTAAATTCGTCTCCCTTAGCCACAGGGGTATCACCTGGTTTACAATCTTGCATGTCATATCTTTTAAGAACCTTTTTGATATAGCTCTTTTATGATGGTCCTAAAGTACCCCGAGAATGATCTTGATGTATTTGTATCCCTAACACAAAAGAGGCTTCACCAAGATCTTTCATCTCAAAATTCTTAACTAGAAATCTATTAGTTTCGTGCAATAAGCCTATATCGTTGCTGGCAAGCAAGATGTCATCAACATACAAAACTAGAAAAATATACTTGCTCCCACTGAACTTATGATATACACAGTCATCAAATGAATTCATTTCAAAACCAAACGAGATAATTACCTGATGAAACTCAATATACCATTTTTGAGATGCCTATTCGAGGCCATAGATGGATTTCTTTAGTTTGCAAATCATATTCTTTAAGTCTCCTGACACAAAGTTTTGAGGCTGCACCATATAGATTGTCTCATCAATGTTACCATTGAAAAACACTATCTTTACATCCATCTGACGTAACTTAAGATTGAAATGCTATTATAATCCTTAAAAAGTCTTTCGAAGAAACCGGAGAGAAAGTCTCTTTATAATCCTTGCCTTCTTTCTATCTAAAGCCCTTCGCAACAAGACGAGCCTTGTACCTTTCCACATTGCCTTTTGAATTCCTCTTGGTATTAAATATCCATTTACAACCAATGGGTTTCGTACCTTCTAGCAATAGGACGAGATCCCACACTTCATTGTCCTTCATGGACTTAATCTCTTCATTCATGACATTGAGTAATCCATTGTGTTGACACTCACTCACTTTATAAGGTCCTCCACACAAGTAGCACAAAATTTTACTCTTCCCCTTTCCATTGGGTGTGTTGATTCCTTGAGACAATGAAACTTCCTTTGAGGTTGATGATTTAGAGTCGACTTCCCTACTCTTGGGTTTGCCTTTCTTGAAAGACTTCCCACTGTTTCCCTCTCCGCCAAACTGTTTGGACGAAGCGGTATTATCACCAACGTAGTCTGTCAAGCGTTCTGCAGCAACTTGTGCAGTAAACTACTCTTGAACTTTTTGCCTATGAAATTCATTTTTTGCCCATGGTTTCATCCCCTTTAGAAAATAGAACAATTTGTCCATCTCCAACATATCCCAAATATCCAACATCAAAGAAAAAAATTGTTTCACATATTCCCTGATTGACCTCATATGCTTGAGATCTCTCAGCTTTCTCATTGCATTATACTCAACATTAACATGAAAGAATTGGGCTTTGAGCTCTCACCTTAAGTTTGCCCAACTATCAATTACACAGCTTCCATTTTCAATTTCTTTGTAATTGGTACGCCACCACAGTTTGGCGTCACTAATCAAGTACATGGTCACAGTATCCACCTTCACCTGTTATGAGGTCATCCTCACAACGTGAAAGTATTGCTCCACATCAAACAAAAAGTTCTCTAATTCCTTGGCATCACGAGCACTCCCATACTTCCTAGCTTTTAATACCTTGGTCTTACTAACTCCCGAAGTGTTGGAGTTCCCCACAGCAAGAACCATCAGATTCATCTTTGCATCTAGATCCACCATCTGAGATTGCAAAGTTTCCACTATATGGCGAAAGTCCTCTGACATCTCACCTAGCAAACTTGCTTGATGCTTTTGTGATACCATCACTTCATCAAAAAGTTCTCTCCTCTAGGCCACCTCTGCGGCCACAGTGTTGGTTGTTGCCTCAACCTGTGCTTCCAGCATGCTAATCCTCTCAGCATTATTTGGTGCCATGGTCACTTAGAAAAGCTTTCCAAATCCCACAATAAAGGTAACTAAATTCTCGTAGCAACTAAGCCTTGACTCTAATACCAAGTGTCACAGGCCAACTATTTTCACACCTTTACAAAGGTCCGTGCGGTGCTAGCTAGAGCATTCTTGCTTAACTAGCCAGACTATCGTTTACCAATATTCATCCACAAAACACTTTCATTAACATTCATTCAAATAGCAATGAAAAACCGTAATCAAATCATAAAAGTCCTAGCAAGCAATCAGTAAACATTAAAGGCAATGTAATTCATTAACAACACCTCCGTTGGCATTATGTGTTTAGCGAGGAAGGCAAGTAGGCTAAACAAGTTGACTATAGCTAGTGAGTTTTACAATGACTGATGAACACTCACCCTCCCTTAAAGAGATTTTTATATAATTATTATCCTGACACTAGTAAACATCAAAGTGACCGAGGAGTCATACTACCTTATTTGGCATATAAAGACACTACTAATAGAAAATAACCCTATACTAGTATTTACATGATGGAAACTCATCCCAAGCACATGAGACAAGTGGTCATAAGCAAGCATAATGCGCTGAACAAGCTTAACTCGTGATACTATACTACACCATCATATATCATCAATCACGTCCATCTTGCCTGCACTAGATGTCACTAATGCTATGCTTAAATAAAGTCTAACACCAAAATGTGTAAGTGATCTTAAATTTAAATTTGTATAATAATTTAAATAAAATATAATATAAAATCGTATTAAAATGTCTAAATCCATCAAAATCAAAATATAAGATCCTAAATTCATGCTCTCAAATATAACATAGAGAACTTTTCTCTCTAGTACGACCTTCTACCTTTTCTTAAAAAAAAATACATGAGTGGAGCCTTTGTAAAATGTTCTTTACAATATATATATATATATATAAGAGAGAGAGAGAGAGAGAGAGAGAAGTGAGCCTATAATCCACCCAACCCCCTCAATTGAGTAAATTATCCAAATTACCCAAATATAACATGGAAAAAAAAAACAAACAAACAAACAAACAAACAAATTGCCCACGAAATGCCATTATAGTTGTATTATTGATTGGCATTGATCATTTGAGAAGAGATCCCATTTGCTTATCAGTAGTTTTAAATGTAATTAAATAATGAAATCAACTTCAAACGTGTTCTAAACTTCAATTTCAAGGCAATGCATGTGAAAGAAGTTGAGCAGACAACTAGCTTCTTTCTTTTGTTTTGTTTTGTTCAGGGTTCATTGAGTGATTCATAAGAATCCCATTTGTTGGATAAATGCATTACGCTCAAACCACAGCATTCACTAATAACATTAGCTCAATTTCTCTGTAGATTCTACATGTGTACCTATGGGCAAGCACAACCAAATTATAGAAAAATGCTAGTGTTAATTATAAGATAACTTGATCTTCTAAATTCAAAAGCTAGCTTTGACCAACGCATGATTCAAAAAGAGAAAAATCAAATCAAATCAGGTTTGATCAGGCACTATAAAAAGATATAAATTAAGCTAGACACCAAGTGAAATCAATCTACAAGCATTTCATAATAGACAGTATCAAAAATCTCAAGAAATGGCACCATGTCGTGCTCGAGTGATTCTCCAAACAATACAACCGCACAGTTTCATTGTGAGGGCCAAAATTATTTTCGTTGGAGTTCAAGAACTAAACTACCCGCCACTCCAATCTACAAACATCTAACCACAGCTTTGTTTGTTTAATTTTCTATTTAAAGGCTCATCATGGAAACGATCTTTCAAGATACTCGGGTTCGTTTCCGTCCCTGGACTCCTGAATTTACCCTCCCTTTAGAGTTGTGGGGTCAACTTCAAGATGCATAGGATTAGTCACATGGACCGAAAAACGGACATGTGGATACCCGGTGCGTAATTCAAAAAAAAAAAAGATACAATTTAGACTTCTGCTGCGTGACAACTTGGAGCTTTGTCAATGCCCTCAAAAGCATTCACCCGACTAATGAGATTGACTTAAAACTGGCCAAAGAGAAGCATGTTCCATCTATCATACCAATTTCTAACACTTAAAATTAATTTGTCAGCCTGCTTGGAAAGATAAAAAGATTACAAGGAGAGAAGAAAAAAGACAAACCAAGAGTCAATTTGGATAAAGGATTTTGCTTGGTGAAAGGAAAAAAAAAGAAAAGGGAAATATAGGACAAACTCATTTTCCCTTATATTTTCCTTCTCTATTAAATACTATAAAAAAAATTTTGTTAATATGACCAAAAGTTATGAAAAATTAAATATTAATGATATGTAAAATCAAAATTTTGTCTATAGATTTAACATATTTTTTATTTTCTTTCTCACTTTCCTTAACAACCATACATGAAAATGTAAATTACTTGATATTTTTCTTTACTTTCTCTAATATTTTCTGAGTTCCAACGGACCAAAAGGAAACATTACAGGGAGAATGGCTACTCAAAATATGTTTCCCAAGAACTGGGACGGCCCAACAAATATATATGCTATGTTTGGGCCAACAAAGCTAAACCTAAGAGCCTATTTAGTTGTGAGAATCAGTTTTTATTTCTAATTCTAGATTTCCAGATAATAACAAAAGTTTCACCTTTTTCTAGTTTTCCAAGATTTATAGAGGAAATCAAGAAAACAATAAAAAGAACTTTTTATTTACCGTTTCTATATAAATTTGGAAAATATGATAAAATAAGGTAGCATTTTTTGTAATTATCTGTGAAAATGGAAAATAAAACTACTTTTTCGAGTTTTTTCTTTTTTTAATTTTAATTTATATTAAAATATTAAATAACGATTTTTTGAAACTTTATTTCCCACTTTGATGTGTCCTAAAACTCGTTGGATAATCCAACGATTTTTAAACAAAACTTGTTGGATCATCCAGCGAGTCTTAAAGTAGGAGGGCTGCCCTGCTAACGCGTGGCAGCCAAAACTCGTTGGATGGTTTAACGAGTTATAAACTATAGTTTGTTAAAAATTGCTACATTTAGTAGGGAGTTTTGCATGTTTTTTTCTCCACACAATTTCTCTCCTCCTCCGTCTCCTGTTTCTCTAGCTGGTGCACAGGAACCTCCTCCCTCTCCCTCTTGGTTCGGCTACTGTTCCTGGTGAGCCCATTGCCGGAAAGCCCCAAACGCCCCTCCCGCCAGCCCCACATCCTTTTAACTCCGACCTGCCCCGCTTCCATCACCACCGCCCCGCTTCTTTCCAAAGCTGTGTGAACATATGGAATGCCTTACCCCCCGCCCAACACCGCTTCCCCCCGGCCCCGCACCACACGACACCCCCCCCCCCCCCCCCCCGTGTCCTTCTTTTTTTGTGTTGGGCCGGATAATTTTATTCTCTCTGTTTATACCCAAAGAAAGCAGAGGCAACATAACAGAATATGAACTGTACAGCAAACCATTGTTTAAAACGACAGTAGAAAACTAGGGATGGTGAAATAAATGCACGAAGTCAAAATTAAAGCATTTTCGCATCAACCAAACAGTGAGAAACTCTTATTACATATTCAACAAAAAACGACGAAATCGCAACAAGATGTTATTGGCATTTGGATATTCCAGTGTGCAAAAATGAGGTTATCAAAAATTAGTTTTTAAAAACTTATCCTTGCTCAAAGATATCAAGTTGATTGCATTTGGTGGCATCAGATTGCACAAGGCAGTGCGAGTAATGATGGTATAGGAATTCCAAGTCCCGAGTCAAACAAATCCATAATGCAATGAGTGAAAAAACAAAGCAACATCAACCCTACTTGGTTACCCATTTAGCATGCAACATTAACAAAAATTTCAAGTGCCAATTGAAACATTGGATAAAAATAGTCATAAAGAAGCAAGAACAGATTTTTTTCTTTCTGAAGGCCCAAACTCTTCAATATAATTCCCAAACAGCCATGCATGCAAATCCAAAATGTCACCGTAAATAAAAGCTGCAAATGCGCAATTTCACAGCATGAAAATCAATTAAATCACTAACATTTTCAAAAATAAATAAATAAATAATACCAACCTTTTCTTCCCGGTACTCTTTCCGTTACTTTCTTCTTCATCATCTTCTTCTTCCTCCTCTTCATCTTCATCTCCCTCCATTGAACCATTACCTTCGCTTTCCTCTAACTTCACCTCCGCCTCTTGATTTTCCTCATCCTCTCATTCCCCCTTCATTATAGTCATCTTCCCCAGCCTTTTCCAATTGGCTCTAAAGGAATAAATCCACCTGCTCTCTAATAAACGCTTTTTTGGCGGATAAATCGACTCCAAAATCTTCTTCGATCTGGCGACAGACGGTGCCGGTGGTAGTTGTGTCGAGGTCGGAGGTCTAGAGAAATTCGCAAAGCCGACTGATGAGCTCCGAGTCCGATACCATTTTCAGGCAGGTTGGTGAAGCAGCGGCAGAGGTGGGTGTCGAGGAACAGAATGCAGCCGAGCAACGACAGGCTGTGGGGCCCGGCAGCAACGGCACCGTTTGAGTCTTCTTGGACTTCTTAGGGAGAAGCCAAAAGAGGGAGAGTAACGTGACAAAAATAAGTCTCATGCAAAACTCGCTGGATGGTCCAGTGTGTTTTCCTTAAAACTCGCTAGACCGTCCAACGAGATTGGCCCACCACATGTCAATCAGTGGCCACCCTCATTGTTTAAAACTCGTTGGACCATCCAATGAGTTTTGGAACGCATTAAAATAGGGAAAAAAAAAAAAGTTGCCATTGAACCGTTATTTAATATTTTATTTAAAAAATCAAAAATAGAAAAAAAAAAACTCCTACTTTTCCGCATGTTAGCAAGGCCTAGCATTTTCACCTACTGTTCACACAATAAATAACTTCTGAAACTAGTACAGATCATCAGCAACAGCTGCGACACTTACTGTATAACTAGAAGTCTATAATCAACACCTTAAATCTCGATCAACTGATACTAAAAATCAGCTACAAGCATAGGAAATATTGCTTTCAAATCAACAGCATCAAATGCATCAACCTAGTTCCAACCACCCATTTGTAGCATTTGGATGTATAATAAATACAACCAAGAGTGAAGAAATCATTACAGAATATATGACTACCAATGAATAAGTCTTACATTTTATGGTAGCAAGATGAGTTCAAAGCAAGATCCACAACAGTTGGTACCAGGAATTATTCTGCAATGACTAGTGCAAGTCCTCTTGCCATACAGTGTAGAAGCCTGTTAGCAATGAAAATAATACTATTAAAAAAATAAGGGCACGTGGATGCATGCATGCAGGAATCCAAGTAATGTATAATGTTGTTATGTATGTCTGTTGTCTGCATGTACACTAGTACACACAAGTGCTTCCATGTGCAATTATTCATCATAAAAGCAAGGTGAAAACACATTGGTTTATAGGACGGGCCTTGTATCCATCATAAAACCAAGGCAAAAACTCGGAAAGTTTGTCACTGGAAGAATAAAGCTGTTCACATTGTGTTCAACTCCTACAAAATATCCAAGCCAAACCACAATAATGTCTTTTTTCATCCTGTATTCATTTCTCTAATTCCTTACAAGAGGAAGACTCGACCATATAGATCATACAGGAGTAACAAAAAAGAAGAATAGTTGGGAATGAACAAAAGAAAACTAAGAGGCTGTTTGGTATTACTGTCAAAAATTAGAGAAACAAAAACCAGAAACAAAAATAAAAAAAAAAACCAGTAACCTATTTGGTTAACATTTATAAACTAATACAAATTAAAAACTTAATTAAAAAATACTCATTTTCATCTTTAAATCATTCAATATAATAAAAATATGATTATAATAATAAAATTACAAATAATACACTTTAAAAATTATTATAATAAAAATAAGATTTATTATAATTATTTTACTTATTCTACTTTCAAAATTTATTTCACCATAAAAAATTTGTTGGACGTGACAATTAAAAAATAGTAAAGTATTTTGTAATTGGCTTTATTGTTAATTTTTGAAATTTATGTATATTTTATTTTAATTATATTTAAATTCATATAATCATTTAATTTTGATTTTAAAATTAAAAGTGTATGAAAAACGAATAATTTAATCCAAAAAACTATTTCTGGATATTAAAATCTCTGGCAATAGGTTGCCAAAACAACTAAAAACCATAAAATATGATTTTCAATTTTTTGGCAAACAGCTGAAAACCGACAACAAAAACAAAAAACTGACAACATAAACAAATGCGTTTTTATAATATGTTTCTTTGCTGTGGAGAAACAGAAACAAAACAAAAAAAAAACAACTATACCAAACAGGTCCTAAATCTGTGCTTCATAGTACACAAACCAGTTATTTCAAATCCCATAAAAATCTAACACTCAAAACTAGTCATTGTATTGTCATTTGCCATAGAACTCTCATCTAATCTTCAAGGAACTAGAATGTATTCAAATAGATTGAAGAGAACGATTAGTGCAACTGCGAGGGAGGAGAAAGTCCAAGTGAACTCATCATATTGTCCAAATTGAGCAATAGAAGTTCAATTCTCTCTCTCTCTCTCTCTCTCTCTCTCAACCCAACCCAAAAACATAAAACCAATCCAGAACCACTATACCCTCAAGCTCACCACAAACAAAAGGAATAGATTTATCAAAAGATTTACAATCACCAAGCTTCACGCAAGTAGACTGTTAGAGCACAGCTTCTACAGCTTCAACACACAGAAACTTCTTCCTCTAAGATGACTCTAAGCCTCTAACCGCAGCTGATTTATTCCAAACCAGCACCATACTCAGTTCTCAAACCAAGGATGTCAGAGAGACGCTAGGGTAGGCCTGAAGTTTGTAACAGGGAATGCCAGAAAAGAGAACAAACTCAGCAGCTGGCATCATCCCCCGCCCACCGCACCCCAGCCCCTCCCCCGGAACCCCCAAATAAAACAAAAGCAAGACAAAAAGAATTTTTGAAAAAAAATAAAATTAACTCGGTAAAGAAATAATAGGGCAATGGTGGCCTAACAAGGCTTACAATTCTTATTTTGATGATAACAAATCACGAAAAGTTTGATATGGTTTGTTTCAACTGAAATTCTTTCAGGAAGAAGGCAAAGCTTAAAGATATTCCAAATCTCAAAAGGATGATAAAGCTTATGGTGAAAATGCTATACAAAAAGATCAAGAAAGAAAGATGATCAAAAGCTCAAAGATGATATATGATTACAGAAGAACAAGGACCTTCTTGAAGATTAAAAGAATAGAGTTTTAAGGATATCTTTATGTAAGTACTTCATGTAAACTTCAATATAAACTGAATTGAAGCTCTTTTAAACCAAAAGAAACTAAGAAAAATATTTAGAAATACTCTAAAATATGTTTTAAAATCAAAGTAAATAAAGTCTTAAAAGAAGAAAGGTTTTTTTAAATAAATAATGAAGAGCCAGGTGACTACCTACATATGGCAGGTGACTGCCCAATTTTTAAAAGAAATTTTTAAGGAGGTAGTAGGGTGCCAGGCAACTGCCTGAGCACAGCCAGGCATCTGGGTGGTCAAGTCAAGTAACTGCCTAGGTTGTGACAGGCGACTGCCAGTCTTTTGGATCGTTCAATTTCTTCTAAGGCAGGCGACTGCCACTCGACACAGGTTTTAAAATTCTCAACGGGAAGATTTTTTTTAAATGGATTTCTTAGGCACTACTCTTTTGAAAAACTTGAGGATTACTCAAAGTAAACTTGGTGGGCAAGGAATTACTTTTTAAACATCTATAAATAGCCCCAAACTTCAAAGATTTAAACACCAAGAAATTTTCCAGCAATCAAAGTTCTCTAAAAGCTCTCAATCTCTCTTGTGTTCATCCTACTTCAACTACTGAATTGCTGCTGATACAAATTTTAAAGTAGAGCCTTCAAAGTCTGAATCTTTCAATACTTGGAAGATATATTTGGTCATCTAAATTTAATTTGAGCTTCAATCTTTTTATATTGATTTACTTTGAAGTATATTTGTGCCGAATCTTGTACTAATCAACTCTACTGTGAGAGTGTCTCTTGTACACAAATCTTTCTTTATCTTGTTTCTTGTTTATAGACGATTCAAGGTTGTAGAATCGTTGGACCGAACGAGGGAATATCATTTGGAGAGGCAGGCTCTAGCCTAAAGAAAGGAGTGGTTGTAATCGGTATTGTTCCACCCGTCAACGGAACTGAACTAGTGAATCCTTTGGTGGTTTGCCAAAGGTGAGGACGTAGGCTGGGTATAAGTTGAACCTCGTAAAACCTTGTGTCTCTCTCTTCTTCCTTACTCTTTATTTTTCAGCAAAATTTACAACTTGCGTGAATGCTTTAAAATTGATAAATTCTGAGTGTATGGTTGTTAAATAGACTGGAAAATAATTCGTTTTGGCTTTATCAGCATTGATTGCGAAAACCGAAAGGGACTACGCTGGTTGATCATCCTAAACTTATTAAACTGAAAGTTTATTTAAAAATTGAACACTAGGAAGAAGTGTGATTGTGAAATAACACAGGGCTTATATAAATTCAGCGTGCTTTACACTTTGTTACAGGGCTATTGATACAAAGATCAAGATATTGTAACACAGGGCTTATATAAATTCAACGTGCTTTACACTTGTTACAGGGCTATTGATACAAAGCTCAAGATATTGATTACTTTGTTTTTGGTTGTGGTTGACTTGATTTAATTTTGTGATTGTGCTAAAGGTGTGCTTGTTGTTATAACACAAAAACATTAAAAAGAAAATTTTTTTTTTTTAACTCAATTCACTCTCCTCTTGGGAAGCTATCCTAATTTCAACAAAAGCTGTCCACAAAAAGATAATAAATCATAATCCAAACAAACAAAAGCCTGACTTCATCCCTCAAAGCACATTAAGAGGGATAAAATGCCCTGTAAATGTTTTGGAATGACAGCCCCACATTCTAGCTCACTAATAGGAATATGTCTCACTAGTAGGATGCCTACCACGGTACCACCCACCTATACTTCACTATTATAGAAAACGAAAATATGCCATCTCAAGAAGATGAGCTACCAATTGACATTTTTCTTAAAATATGAAAAGAGAACTATTTTTTAATAGAAAAAGAATTTATTAAGAAGAAATACAAGGAGCATAAGAAATCCTACACAAATATATACAAGAAAAAAGAAAAAAAAAAAAAACAAAAACAAAATGAGTCAAAACAGCACAGCCAACCAACCATGCTGTAGATCAAAAAACGAAACCCCTTTGGAACATCCAGCTGCAAAAACCCACAAGGAAGCCCAATGCTGAGTACTATACCAAAGCATAATTGAAGACACATACTTCCTGGTAAAAATACAAGCATTCCTCTCTAACAAATCCCCCCAAAACTAAAAAATTAAACACCTCCAAAGAGCCAAAGCATATTTACTGATGCAGGGGCAGCATGAAGGTTCTGCAGCCACAGACAAATTAGAAGAGACGAAGGGGGAGGGAGGAGAGAGGAGATACCAAGGGGCAAACTCACGTTCAATTTCAATTCAAATTCATTAATAACTACCTACATCATGGCTTTAACACACTATTTATAAGAAAGCCTAAACACATAAAATTACACACATACCCTTAAAACTACATGAGTTACAAACAAACACATACTTTACACAAATATTACAAACAAACCCCCAAAATACACATAACATTATACTAATTAAACTAAATACATAATAAACTACTAAAATTAAACCCAACAATCTCTTAACCCAAATCTTCTTAATTATTCTCCAACATGGCCCTTCCCAAGATCTTGCTTCTTGTCCTACATCAACTCTCGCCCAATTATAAAATTTCGACCTCGAATTTTGAAATGTTGGAGAATCAAAAGGGAGAAGCAAGCTTCGACTCTTTGAAATCCAGTGCTTGAATGAGACAAGAAGCCACGTTCCATTGGCAGCACCATAGACTTGAGTTGAGAATTAGCATCAATGAACATATCAGGGATGACAAACTCAACAACAAGAATGTTTGAAAGACTTTGGATGTCTTCACACATGCATTTCCTTGCTTGTAGTTTTTAAGTTGAGTAAATGTGACTGATTCTTTGTCTTGGTTAATTGGTAGAGCGGACTTCAAAACAATTTTCCTCCCATTGTAGTGGAAGACATGTATTCTCAAGCCCTTGAGTCACACCCAAATCATCCAACCAAGGAGAACCAAGGAGTACATGACTAATTTTTATAGGTAGGATCACACCAAACATTAGCCAAATATTCACCCATTTGGATGGGGACCAAACATCTTTCATAAACATGTACAATAGAGTTATCAACCAAGACAGTCATAACGCTCCAGGTGAGGTTCCAGATGAAGCTGCATTGAGTGACTCCATTTATGGAAACGACATTCATTGGACATCTTCTATCAATAATGATTTTTCAAACCTTTTCTCCGCATTTGAGAGCGGTGTTGAAAAGCTTGAAATTGCACCCAAGGTTTGGCAAATGGCATTCCTTTTTCCTATAATTTGTCAACATGTGGCTGAATTTATGCATATACATGCTGCAGCTATATATCACAAGCCCTTAACACAATTTTCCACAATCCTCACCGCCAATTTCTCAAAAACTATCTTTAATGCACCTTGATATTGATTGTCCTGCTGAAAAAAAAAAAAAAAAAACCTGATCTTTTATGTTGGCAGCAATAATTTCAGGGTTTCGTGCCAAATTATCACCCTTCTTCCACTATGCTGTGTCCAAAAGCAAAATATCTCCTTGCAGATCAAAATATCACAGAGAAAACCCAATATATCATGGCTGGAGCAAATTCTCACGAAATTGGAAGCTGGAAAAGACTCAGGCAGAATCCCACTTGCAGGTAGCCAGCGCGTGAGGCGCATGAGCCACCAGTGGCGATTTCCCAGCAATGAGTTTTGGGAAGAAGGGAGATCAAGGGATGGGGAGTATAGTGGTGTTGGTGGTGTGATGATAAAATCACAGGAGACTAGCGTTTTCAAAGTGCCAACGGCTGGAGATGTTTGGCCGGAGCGTGGAGTGTCCTCTGGTGATCGGACGGCAATGAAAATTTGAGGGTGAGGGTTTCGGGGGGTTCTGTTTTCAATGGGATGGGTCGTGTTGCAAGAAGGGGTCTGTGATGTGGATTTTTTAAAAACAGGACACAAGTGGAACTTCTGAAAAGTTCAGAAACTGCAGAATTGCTCTTCAGTTTTTTTTTATACAAAACTGAAATTCCAGAACCGAAAACCATAATTTTGAATCAGAGGGATAGGAGGGAGGAAGAAGCATGGAATGAAGAAGAGACCAGAGAAGAAGATAGAAGATGGGAGAAGGAGGCAAATGAAGGACAGAGAATGAAAATAGAAAAGAGAGAGTTTAGATCAGAAAACAAGAAAGGAAAGAAAACTGAAAGAACTAAGGGAATTATGGGGAAAGAAATAGAAGGGGAGCATGAGAAGAGAAACAGAGAAGAAAGAAGGCAGAAGGCTGCTGGGCAGCAGAGGATTAGGGACAGAACAGGAGATCAGAAAAGAGAAGAAATCAGAAATAGAGAGAATTGAGAGAATTAGGAGAGACAATTAGAATAAAAGAAAAGAGGGGGAGAAGAACAGGGCGGAAGATAAGAGAAAAGGGGACAATAGGGGGATTGAAAATTGAAATGGAAGAATGGAGATCAAAGTTGGGCTCCGATACCAAATGATGCAGGAGCAGCATCAAGGTTCTGCAGCCATGGACAAATTAGAAAAGAGGAAGGGGAAGCGAGGAGGGAGGAGATACCAGGGGAAAACTCACATTCAGTTTCAATTCAAATTCATAAATAACTGCCTACATCATGGCTTCCACACACTATTCATAAGAAATCCTAAACACATAAAATTACACACATACCCCTAAACTACATGAATTACTAACAAACCCATACTTCACAAATATTACAAACAAGCCCCCAAGATACACATAATATTGAAAAAGGGCAGCCAAGTGCATAGAGTTCCCGCATATGCGGGGTCCGGGGATGGGGCAGACCAAATTATACATAATATTATACTAATTAAACTAAATACATAATAAACTACTAATTAAGCCCAACAATCTCTTAACCCAATTCTTCTTAATTATTCTCCAACATGGCTCTTTGCAAGATCTTGTTTCTTGTGCTACATCATTTACCCCTTCCAAAACTATAAAAAAAAATAGATGGCCAACAAATCCTCCACAGACACTAGTCTCTCCAAATAAACCAAAAAGATTATTACATACCCTTGAAAAGGAGCAATAAAGGAATAGTTGAGAAGAAGATTTTGAATTTTGAAAAAAAAAAAAAAGGAAGAACATACATCCAGATATAAAGCCTTTCATTAAGACCGACCAACCAACCAAATAAAAGCCATAATCTTAGAAGGGAATTTAGCCTTCCAAATTGATAAATGAAGAAGGAAAGATGAGTTATATTTGGTTAAATACCCAAAGAAAGATTTACAAGAATGCTCCCCAAAAGAATCAGAACCAAGGAACAATAGTTTCTCCTTTTAAAAGAAGCCTACCAATCCAAAAAACTTAACAAGGAAGCAAACTCCAAAACCTCCCTATCATCAAGAGCTCTATGAAAATGGAAATCCCAATAGAAAGAAGCCCCATTAGAATTAAAGAATAAAGAAATAGATACATTGTGCAAAGAGGATGATCTAAACAAATGGGGAAAAGATGAGCAAAGCGAAGAACCCCCACCCAAATGTCTTCCCAAAAACAAACAAGACACCCATTTACAAAAACAAAAAAAATAAAATAAAATAAAAAATAAAAAATAAAAAAAAAATTGTATGAAGAATAAAAAGAGGATATAACAATGAAATACCCTTCCAAGGACTTTCACAAGAACATCTCAACCCCAAATTCACTCTAAATGACTTTGTACCAAAGGGAATACACCACAACCATTTACCCATTAAAGCAATGTTCTTAGACATCAACTTACCATGAAAAGGAAAACCATTAACATTTAACATCCACACAGTTAGCAATTAACATCCACAAACCCATGGAACCTTCCTTAGCCCTTACTAGAGGATCATTAGATTAACCAAATCCAAATTAATCCCAAATTAACAAGTTAAATTTTTGTTGGCGTAGGGCCCAAAAGAATCCATCTGTCTATAAAACGCTATACTCCTTCCAGTCAAGTCTCCAAAGGGGATCAAGAGAATCCACCCATGCCACAGCTACATTGTCTTGCACGGGCAATATTCCAAGGGATGACATGATCAAAATCAAGTCATTTATCAGGCATGCTCACTATAGCCAAACAACTAACTGATGTTTTCCATTGTCCTCCACACAACCACTGAAAAAAACATTTTGAACCATTTCTAACCTATTAACCAGTACCATAGATATCGATGAAAGGAAATAGATTGAGATATTTGCAAAGAAAAACTGAATGCAAGTAATGTCATCTCTAAGAAATTTACACCTTTTCCCAAATGTCAGGGCAAACTCAGCAGCCCATCTGCTGCAGGAAAAAACACTGCAAAATGAAAAGTTTACTATTTGTAGTGCTGCACCAACCTATGTTTTTGGGTTATCTAAGGGTATATGAGTCCTTTAGGAGTTATGATTTGTTATTGAAAGCGTGGTTGTCAAACTGGATTTAAAATGTTGATTTTGTGAATTGGTAACTCAAATAAACCATAGATGTGGAACAAATTATATAAGTTTATTGTATAGAACATGTACATTTCTAAAATATAAAATACATTAAAAACTAAACACATTTATCAGGGTCTTAAATTTCAATTTCGACTAAAATTTCAAGGCTACAAAAGTTCAAGAATTTTGATATCGATGCTATTTTCAATTTCAATTATAAAAAAAGAGCAAATGTGTGGTGAAGGATGGAATTTTTTATGAAATTTTAGAAATTATTAATAGATATAACAATGGAAGATTTAGAACTAAAATATTATAAACAAAATACATTAAGGACACATATGTGGTGTATAAGGTGCACCGATTGTAATATAAAATGGTACTAAAAAAAAGGCCTCCCCAAACCCAAGGCTCCCCACTTTGCGAGGGTAGGAGAAGGGTCGTCATAGTGTACGTAATCTTACCCCCACTTATATGCAGAGAAGCTATTTCTTTGGACTCGAACCCATAAACAAACTGTCACAAAGGAACAACCTTACTGTTAATTCAAGGTCCACCCTCAACAACGGTAATAAACATTTTCAATTAATACAAGTGAAATTTATTAATCAATTAAATCATTTATTATACAAATCCAGATAACTTCGACATAAATGATCAAATAAATTGTTGCAGCTAACATCTAAGTTCGATTTTTCATGTAATTCAAAAGTCTAAAAGCTATTCATATCCTTCTTGTAACGATCTTTAGTTTCAACAAGAAAAGAAGATAAAATTAAGACAGAAAATTAGAGTTGGATTTTAAATCTCAAATTTGACTTTCAAGGATATTTCATTCCATAGTTAATTTGACAAATTTTACTGCAATTTAGAGATTTTCATAAATTTCCGGTGTTCTAGATAAATTCCAAGGAATTTTTGTCAAATGAAAATTGAATGCCATTTTTATTTCGAGGTGTGGCTGAAAGCAGAAATTTTCCACATTTCAACAATTTCATAGAAATTTAGGACCATGACATTTATCAAAATCAAATAATGCCCCAATATGCATATATAGCATCTACATGGGAACAAATATATATATATATATATATATATATATATACTATTTATTAGGAAGTTAAGGTTTGTTATTGTTGTTATTGTTAATACTATATATATGGTTGTTGAAAAAGTAACCTTTGAAATGTCAAACTGCTAAAAAGTAGGAATATCTTAACACTTCTAACTTTAAAAAATATATATATTCTAAAGGGAAATCACACAAATGGAGACTTTAGAGAATTGCAAAACTCCAAAAGCTTAGGGAATCAGCAATTTTAAAACAGTACCAAAGAAAGGTAAAGTATAAAACTTTACTTATTTTGATTCTTAGGGCACTTGGAAAAGGTTTTAAGGATTTTTATTTTAAAAAATGGTAAATTCTTGGATTTTTAAATAGTTGGGTTTGATTGGAAACCAAATGTTTGATTGAATCATGAATTGTAATACTTGAATGAGAATCACAACATTCATGGTCAATTCTTACTTATTTCGATTTACTTATTTGACTTGAATCAATAAGTTATTGAATCAAATTGAATCGTATGACTTGAATCGAGAATCATGTGATTTTCAAATGTGATGAGTTTTAACCTTTTATGAGGCGAGGCATAAGTCTAAGGCGTTAAGAAAAATGCCTCATGGAAACTCTATTTTTTCTACAAATACAAACAAATTATTTATACATAAAATATATATATATATATTTATGAAAATATAAGGAAAATTACAAATAAATTTGAAAAACAAATCATAAATGATTTGTAAACTACTTTTTGGTCATTGTAAGCGTACAAACTTAAATTCATCCAAGTAAACCATGTTAAAAGAATCATAATATTACAAAGTCCAAATTGTGTCATGATACAATATGCCACTCGCAATTATTTTGAAAAGATTTAGATTCATGACTTTTTGAGATTACGTAAGATTGGGGAATTCCTTAATCCTTTAATATTATACATCTAATTAAAATTTTCTAAACTAGTTTACAAACAAAAGAAGACTAAAATTCAGAGACCCAAATGTTTAACCACCAACCAGAAAAACACAAAAGGCACACCTTTTATGCAAATGCAAAAGACAAATTGTATTATATGTTTGCTTTGGTATTCTAGACTCTGCCTGAAGGCATTTTAAACATGCCTCATCTTGAAGATGCCTTGAGGCAAATTTCATGGAAAAACAGAGAAAGGATTTCCATTGTTTACCTCTAAGAAACATAGGAGTCAATGGACAATCAAAGTATATCCTAGTCTCACTGTGCATCGAACTACATCACAGAGCCGAAGACAATCCTTGACTTTTGCCTCAAATAAGTTAAAAAAAGAATGCAAAAGTTGAGAAAGATTGAATTAAAGTCTGAGAGGGCCGCGTGACAACCTATGTGGCTTGAATGGAGACTTTAGAAAGCAACCATGAATGCCTGATGTGCCTCACAATCAAGGTCTTAAATTTCAATTTCAACTCAAATTTCGAAACTCCAAAAGTGCAGAAATTTTAACGAAAAATTTGATTTCAACGTCAATTTCGATTTCGATTTCAATTTGGAAAAATAATAGAAATCAATAGTAAAGCATGTAATTCTTTTATGAAGCTTTATAAATGATTGATAGACATTCTAATGTAAGTTTTAGGACTAATATATTACAAGTAAATACATCTATGCTATGTATAAGGTGGAGAAGTTGTAATATAATTTGTGCATCAAACATATTTGTATAGATGATTCATTGAGATTTTGATGGAAATTATGCAAGGCGGAAATCGATTGCCATTTCGATTTCAAGGGTCACAGAAACCGGAAATTTTGACGGAAAGTTCGACAATTTCGTTTAAATTTAAGACCATGCTCACAAATTTGTAACATAATGTATATTGAACATGTTTAGTGAATCAATTAATATAATTAAAATTCATAAATCATTTATTTATTATGCAAATAATAATAATTTAGACATGAATGGATAACTAAAATGTTGTTGTAGGTTTATTTTTTCATATTATTTCAAAAGCACTTGTAATATTCTTTTGTTTGGATTAAAAAAAATAAAATAATTTAAGAGAGAAATTTCACTTCACTCCTAATTCTCTCAATTGAATTCTGAGGAAATTTCATTGCACAGTTCAAATTTTGACAAGTTTCGCTAAAATTTCGAGATTTTGATAAATTTCAAATGATTCGTTGAGATTTGATGGAAATTATGCAAGAAGAAAATCGATTGCCATTTCAATTTTGAGGATCACAATTTTGACAATTTCGTGTAAATTTAAGACCATGCTCACAATAATAGTAGTTAGAATCTCACGTTCAGGATTCAATTCCTACAATTCGTGTCAATTCCATGTTTCTAATCGTACTAGCGAATCTAAAAACAACTGAATCGTTTCCGAATCTATGAATTCACCTTGTGAATCTATCAAGACGATCTAAATCTATTGTTTCACATGATTCTGGACCTATCATATCTTAACAAACCTAACTACTTTAAAATCCCAAAAACAGCATTTCTTTCTTTATTATTGCTTTTATTTTTACACAATTACCTTCCATTCCTTGTCTACGACAGCTTTGTGTCAAAAAAGGAGAAAAGGTCTTATACTGCCTTCACAAACCATTCTTCACTCTAAAAGGAGTAGTGTTCTGCCATTGAGAGAAGAAGGGGCATAACACTCACCCGCTAAGGTGGTACTCATGTTTCGTTTTGTTCTTAAGATTCAAAAATTAATTTTTTTAGTAGTTTGTCCAATAATTAGTTTTTTTTAGTAGTTTGTTCAATAATTATCATTTCTCAGATTATTTATTAAACACCAAGTTCAATATTTCTATTTTTCCTTGATTCCTTCCCTTAAAGAGCATAAAGTTCATTTTTATTAATATTTCCTAACCCATTCTCTTACTTCTTATCTGCTTATGAAAAGCATACAAGATTGAGCTGTCTTAAGGGAAATCCGAATGAAGCAAATATCATTTCAACAGATTGTGCACCATTTCGCTCTCCTCCCCTCTCTCTCTCTCTCTCATGCAGCCTTCCCCTCTTCTTCTTCCTCCTCACTTCTCTGTTCTGTCTTTCTAGTCTCGTTCTTCTCTAACTCTCCTCTGTTCTTTCCATTTCTGTTCTTATCTGTTCTCTCTGCTGTCAGCAGCCTATCTTCCTTCTCTTCTTCTCTGTCTTCTCCTCCTCTTTTTTATTCTCTCTCTCTCCCACATAATTTTCTCAATTCTTTCAGTAATTTCTAATTTCTGTTTCTGTTCTACATCAAATTGGTATCAGAGGAAACTTCCATTCACCCACAATCTTCCTCTGTAACTGATCCATCAAAATTCTAACTCCTAACGATCCCCATTCAATGATCATCCACAAATTCAAACCAAATCCACCAAAATAACTGCAATACACTTCCATTATCTACCTTCATTGTTTTGAACCAGATACTTCCAAAAATTTAGCAAATAAATCAAGGAAAATTCAAAAGTCAAAGCATTGTTCATAATCTGTAACTTCACCAGAACTTACGGTCATTGCCCCTGATTCAAACACCAATTTCCATCAAGAATTTTACAAAAACTCCTTCAGTATCAGAATCAGAACCCAACACCTCTCATGCAATATCACATTCACCTGACAAGTGGTGTTAGCCAACACACCACCTGAAGGTGCTCCAGCTGACCCCCTCCTGAAATATCAGATCTGCCAATATTCTCTAGACACACCCCGGCTGCCACTTGACTCCCAGCCCCTGATCTGCCGCCAGATGGAATTTCATTGCCAGAGGAGCCTTGCCAGCCCACATGCACGGGCAACCTGAGAGTGAGAAACAGCCAAAGTCCTCTCCTGCTTCCAGATTTGTGAAAAATTGTTTTCAACCACAATATTTTGGTTTTAATTAGTGCAAGTTACATGTTTGTGGGATAGTTTCAGCACCAACACTGTTCAAACTTCATTCACTGCATTTTGTAGGCTTTTATTCTGTGGAGACTTGAGAAATTGGGAAATTAGCTCGAGATATTGGACTGCAATAATGCAAATTTCAGAGTCTTGAAGATCTGCCAGCATTCAGATTGAGGCTTAGCTGTAGTATTTGAAGATTTACTGCAAAAATTAGTTTTCCTTCGTGAGATTTTGATGTTGGTTTGAATAATCCAGCTTTTATTGTTTGATACAAATGTTTGAAGGATAAAGTAAGCACTGTCAGCCCATAAAGTCAGGTTCTATTCTGAATCTTTTGAAATTAATGCAAGACGTCCATTATTGTTGATAAAAATTAGAGAATATACAGCTAGGAAGCCTTTTTAATATTTTGTAAGACTTGAGTTTGACAAGTGTTACATGGGCTTCTATGCTTTGTCTTGAATGTATTCCTTGTTTCAGAGGTAATCTTTCCAGAAAACAAGTCATACTCTGTGGCTGTTTTGCACTGACATTTGTTTTGAGACACCAGAAACAGTAAGGGCGAGATTTGCATCTCATAATCTTGTTGGTTATGCAGCTGAGTGGTGGGATATAATACAATACAACTGAAAAAAACAAGGTCAAGCTCAAATCTCCCTTTGGTTAAGAATGAAAGTTAGTTAGTATCTGAATTCTTCCCCAACAGTTATGATGAGATCATTTTCCATCTCAAGAGAAGAAAGACTTCTAATTTTTGCCAACATGATCCCCCAATCGCAAAATGGCCTATGAAGGATGAAACAGAAATTGTTGTTGTCATGGACTACACATGATCAAAAAAAAAGATGAAATTGCAAGTGAACTTGAATTATTATAACAGCCTATCAAATACGAAGCGTAAATTGTTGTTGTTATGGACTACAACTATGATCACAAAAATGAGGAAATTGCAAAGTGACCCAAATTCATGGTTGTCATGGATTATGAATGTGAAAATGAAAGCTCCATTGATTGTGCAGATGGTAGATCATGAAGCCATCCTTGAAGGGCAAAAAAATGCAATGGATCAAAACCTTCAAGTTGTAAGAGTGTCAGGAGCAGGCAAAATAATCCACTGTTAAAACTAAGAATTGAATTCAGCAAAAGTGCTTTTTAGAGGATGAAATTGTTGAATCTTGTGAGAAGCTTGTGACACAGACCCCAAGCCTCGAATCATCTTCCTAAGTGTGATATTTCTCCTATCTATCAACTTCATCAGAATTGGGAACCTTGAGGAGAATTGGAATAATTTGTTACTGATATTTGCATGTCAATTGAAAATGGACAATGAGAAATTACAAGTTGAATCGATCCATAGATACACATTACCTTACCTACTCTTGTTGCACTGTTGTAAAATTCGAGAATGAGTTTTCTCTAACCAGGTGAGTTTGATGGAGGATCACTTGCAAATTATTCTGTTTAAAGATTTAGAAAATCAAGGATTTTGTTTTCTTTTTTTTTTTTGATAATAAAACAAATTCATTAAAAAAATATAATTACAATGAAATGAGGATAAGAGATCCCCAAGAAAAAAACACAAATAAAACAAATTACACCAAAGCTGCCTTACAACACCTTGTTGAATATTGGACAGCAAAAGACTCCTAAATACCCCAAATGAATGAGCTGAAATAGAAGCAAGAAAAATAACTTTCTCCTAAAGCAATCTTGGAGAAGTTTTTTGATCTTTAAGAACTCTAGCATTCCTTTCCAGCCAAAGCAACTCCAAGATTGTAAAAACAGCAGTCCCAAAATATCCTCTCTCCCCCCTTCCAGAAACCCCAAAAGCTCACCTTCAAAAATCCTAAATTGTAGCTAGAGCCACCCAAACTCACCATAGTAAGAAAACTTCCACATGCATCTTGCTACCTTACAATTAATGAATAAATGATTAATTGTCTTTATCAACATGTGTGGACCGAGGTCCAATGCCTTGAATGGGATATGGCAACCCTAAAAATAACAGTGTGGGGGTTTCAATTGTGTTAAGAATTCTATGGAATCATCGCTAACCATTTTTCTTAGGGTGTGGTAAGCTCAACTAATTACTACCAATCGATTGGTCTCTAAGCTAGCCTAGGTCCAAGGAACCGAAAGTGGTCTACCTAATCAAAGCTAGGTTTGGAAGTACAATTATATGAGGGAAAGGTACTAGTACCCCCAACACACCCATCACAGGAATGACACCTACTGACCCAAGTGTACCAAGTTGACCTTATCGTCCTTTAGTTAGCCTTGATTACCTCTCATTTAGCATTGTTCCACCTTGCATTCCTCAAGAAATTTCAAAATGATATGCAAGGCTTCCCTCATCCCCAAGAAACCATTAGAGAACGTTATTGCTTCTCTCTAGAGCATCTGTCATCGGATTAATTAAATTATGGTTTTCTAAATTAATAGCCGCATGCACAAAAGAATAAACAAAACTAGGAAAGAAGCTCAAAACAAGAAAAGGATTAACAATTTGATTCAAAAAATAAACCGTATTAATAAGAACCCAGATCACACTTTATCACAAGAAGGAAATAAGATCATAGCTCATTTGTTGCACTTAAGAAGAATCATCTACCCTACATAACAAGCACAATCTTACCTTTTCAAAAGATTCAAGATTTCCTAAAATAATAAATATGTAATCCAAATCAAAACTTCCCAAAGATAAGCAAACTTACTATGTACACAGGATCATTTTTAGAATTTTTTTTTTTAGGGAAACAAAGTCTCTATGAGCAAAGCAAATAAACAAACACTAAGACTACTTAAAAACTATAATCCTTTTCTCTTTTAGAATTTTGCTTTCATCTCTTAGCATTTTTTTTTTTATTTTTTTTTTTTTAAGATTGAGTGGCAAACAAACGTAATAATAGTGCTAAGAATGGTAGTTAATAATTATAACAATATTAATAATAGTAAGTTCAGAACCAAAGAACTATTTTTTGCATTTTCTATTTCTAAAATTTTTTAATAGAAGAACAAATTTAAATTAGCAAACTAACACTAATAAATAATAGTATCAACAATAGAAATAATAAACCACATCTAGGAATAAAGTTAAAACAGTGCCAAATATTTTTTATTGCATCTAAGCCACAAATAATCCATATTGCCATGCAAAATTAAGGATTAAAATAAAACAAAAATACCTTATGTAAGGGAAAAAAAAACACAATATTACCCTTTTGGTTATTTTCCATGCATTATAAGTAGCAGCAGCTGCCTTCATAATAGTCCAGCCACTATGGTTGGGCCAATCTCCAAGTCCCTCTCTATTTAAAGAAATAAAGTGAAGGATGCATAACCAAAAATAAAAAAAATAGAGGACGACAGCATCTCCTCCATCCCCAGGAAAAAACAAAAATGAATAGGGTGCATAACTCCTCTCCTCGGGTATGTAGCCTTAAAGAGCAGCTGGCTGTTGTGGTGTTCAACCATTGTTGTCGCTTGGCTGTTGTGATGCTACCCATAAAAAAAAATAAAAAATAAAAACTATTTTTTCAGCCAACCTGTTCAATACCCAGTCCCAAAAGCCTCCCATACTGTACACACACCTTTCTCTCTCTCACATTAAAATTGGAGCAGCACCAGATTTTGGAAGGGGTCACCGAAAAATATATTCTACTCTTCACTGCAGCTACTGCAACTTGTTAATGGGGAGGAAAGATGTAAAAAACCAGGAGCAGTTACAGGGATGACTGATGAAACCTTGTGTCCGAATTTTGACAAATTTAAGGCTAGCAATGTGTATGCTCGTCAGAAGGCAACTCATATGGGTGCCAAGATTAGGGAGGTGTTTGATGAGAAGAGAGAAAATGCTGGTGTGGCAGGGGCAAAGTTTTCAAAGAGAGACTCTAGAGTAGAACTTAGCATAGTGGAAGACTCCATACAAAGAAGGAGATTGGGTGCAGCAATGCGGGAAAAAAAATAAAAAGGTAAAGAAATGGGGGGATTTTTCAGATTCAGAAAGTGATGATTTTTAGCGAATTTGACAGTGGTGAGGGGTTGTTGATGGATGACATTCAAAAACAATATGGGTACATTTTTCATTCTTGTGACAAAGTAGGGGATTTTTTTTATGTTCATCCTGCCCAGTTGGAAGGTTTTGAAGGAGTATATTTTTTAAAATGATTGTTTGACCAACAATTTACAGCATAGAGATGGAATATTGCCCACTCCTGTGGAGGAATACCCTAGGACTTAGAAGCTCAAGAACTTTTGGATAAGTTGGATTTAAAGTCGAGTGATATTGGAGGAACTGAGATGCACTTGGATGGTGGCAAATTTCGTAAATTGAAGGGACAAAAGGAATTAGAGAATTGGAAGAGCACAGTAAATTATGATGGAGAGGGTTGGAAAAGGGGTTTTTCTCGGTTAATTTTGTCTAGTTTCATTGTGTGGTCTTTGTTTTTTTTTTTTTTCTGTTTTTTTGGTGGACTCCTTGTCCCTGCACATTGTACGTTCTTTTCTCCCTATCTAATATACTTTATTTTATTTTTTTATTTTTTTCAAAAAAAAGTATGAAGTAGTAATCATTTGAAATCAGATTGCAGACAGTTTCCCTCTCTCTCATGCAGCCTTCCCCTCTTTTCCTTCTTCTCCTTCTTCCTCCATTCTCCGTTCAGTCTCTCTAGTCTCTCTCTAATTCTGTTCTTCTCTAACTCTCTACTGTTCTTTCCTGTTCTGTTCTTCTCTGTTCTCTCTGCTGTCTGCAGCCAATCTTCCTTCTCTTCTTCTCTGTTATTCTTCTCCACCTCTTCTCAATTCTTCTCTCTCTCTCTTTCCCATAATTATCTAATTCTTTCTCTGATTTCTGAATTCTGTTGCTGTTCTACATCACTAAGGTAAGCTCTTCAGTAGTCTTCACTTTATAATCAAGTAATCATTTAAAGAAGAGGACATGCAACAAGTGCTTGATGAAAGCTACCATTCAATTTATAGTGATTGCTTTATTTGCTTCTCTTGGAATACCATACATTTGGTCAATATAAGCCTACATAGAAATGATTATGATGATATCTAATTGCTGCCTGTGCATGTCTAGAAATTTGTAAAGAAGATTTTCACATCATGTGGATGATGTATAATGTGCCTGAATTGAAAGGAGAGATATATGATCAAATCTGAAAAGATTTTATAGCAGGTGATTTGGTTCAAAAACATCATAAAGCAACAAGGAAGTGCTGCTCTGGCTTTTAAAAGACAACAATATGAAGTTTGCAAAGAGGTATTCTAATTTTTCTTTCAAACAAACTGCCTACGAAAGTCAATTGGACATAATCAACACCAACCTATATGATATATGTGCTGCAGCTTTAGGGGGAGAGTTATTGGTTATTGATAATTAGTAGTAATATCTACATTAGTAACTACGAGTTAAGTGAGCTTATTTTGTTCATTGTGATGTACTTGACATATTTATAAGTATAGGGGGAGACCTGTGGCTACAATTATGTCTTCAAATTTACACCATACTTTAATATAAATGACTCTAGTCCCCTTTTGGTGGTTTTGAAAGCAGTGGACGAGATAATGAAGACTCTAATTAGGATGTCAATTGTTCATGGGTCACTTCTGTTAGACCAGCAGTACATTTCTCAGCCAAACCGACATAACCAATTAGAATTTTCCCAACCACAACCAACCCAAACACCTAGAAAACTGATAGTTGGTTTCATCAAAATGTCAGTTCCAAAGGTGGGCTCTATTTTTTTATGGTAAAAGAAGCTATAGTAGATAGGAAAAGGCAAAGGTACAACGTGCGGAGATAAGGACAAAAAAATGAAAACAAAAGAACAAGTAACACAAAATAAAACAGACAACATTAACCAAGGCAACCCCTTTTCAAACCCTTCCCATCATAACTTATAGAGCTCTTAAAATTCACTAATACCCTTTGACCCTTCATCTTTCAACTTTTGCCACCATCCATCGCACCTCATTTCCTCCGATATCAATCAGCTTTAAATCTATTTTATCCAAAATATGTTGAGCTTATAACTCCTTCTTAGGAATCTCCTCCACAGGCGTAAGTGAAATTCCATCCCTACACTGTAAATTGTTAGCTAACCCATTATTCTCAAAAATAGGCACTCCCACCAAACCTTTCCAATGGGGGAGGAGGATGAACATAAGATAAATCCCCTATTTCCTCACAAGAATAAAAAATGTATCCATACTGTTTTCAAATGTCATCCAACAACCCCCCATCACAATCAAACTCACTAATATAATCACTTCCTGAATCTGGAAAATCCTCTCCATTTCTTAACCTACTTTACTTTCCATGCCCCTTTGCTACACCGAACCTCCTTCTTTGCTTGAGACTTTTCCACTATACTAAGCTCTTTTATTTAGAATCTCTTCTTAATAGCTTTACCTGACTCACCAACATTTTCACTCATATCTTCAAAAGCCTTACTCATTTCAACACCCATACAAGCCGCCTTGCAATGAGCATAAACCTTGTTCCCCTCAAATCTGTCAGAATTTGGACAAAGAACATCAGAATCCACCCCCCCCCCCCCCCCTCTCAAGGCAGCTTCTAGTATTTTACTCCTTCCCACCCCACCCTTTAATCCCTATTCGAGACTAGTCTCATTTTTAACACCACGATTTTTTTTACTCTAAAATGCCAATATTTTGGGCTTGTTCCGAAGCTTGTTCAGCTATATTCGTAACTTAGAGAGTTGAAGATTGGGAATGGATTCCATTATCAAAGGGTATGGAGTCCTCCTTCCCACTACTCCTTATTGGTGTGCAGCACAGAAGTACCTAGATCCACATTTCCCCAATCATAAACCTAACTACCACCATGTTCCTTCAGTGTGGAGCCCAAAAGATGACGTCCTCCCTTAGACTCCTCATTAAAACCCAAACCAGTCTTACCTAAACATTGGTCTTGCTCAAATAAGTGGCCCAGTTTAGGCAAAAAAGGCATACCTTCATTTTCAATTATTTGGGTCTAGTCAAAAATGAGAAATATACCACCTAGTCCACTCCTCTTCGCGACCACCTCCCAGAAAGCAACCCTAGTAGCCTCTATGAGAAAAGCAACCCCCGCCAAAAGCTTAGCTTCCTCTTTATTCTGGTCTATTAGTTCTAACTGGCTTGCAATGAAATCTCTCTTCGAAAGCCCAAAAGGATCCTTCATCTTAATCACACCACACCAACAGCATCCCTCTTCTCTTCTGCCCAATGTACCCTAATTTCCACAATGATCTTGACTACCATGACCCTCGCCTTCGCCTTTTTTGCCTTCCAACACCACCTAACTCCACAATCTAGGACGTGAAGGACCTCTACATCTACACCTACAAAATCCTTTCAAAATTCCTTATCTAACTAGAAGAAATAACTCACCCTATGCATTGCCAAGAATAAACATTGAAATTTTCTTATCTTTCCACCCCAACCCTCACTCCAAAAACTTCCCACCTTTGTCCACCTAATCGACAGCCAATATTGTGTGATACCCTTATGAATACTCTGAAATCCCATTTCCATCTAGCCAAAGACCGCCAACCTGTCAGCAGACTAGGTTGCAGACTCTTTCAAAAACCTAACCCAATTGTTTCGAACAAAATCACTCTCAACTATAAGCAAAGAGGAGATCCCCCCAACCTTGTCTAAGCATCGATCGAATTTTCATATGATCTATATTGTTCCATTCAACATAGCCTACTACATCAGGCTCCATAGCACTGTCCATATAAGAACTGTCCATACAAGAAGGAAAGAGAATCAATTTTGCAAGAGGGAAAGAAAGAGATTTCCATGCATTCTTCAATCTCTTATTCTACTTCCAAAGGTGGGCTTTATCATGCATAGCTAGGAAACATGGACACTTCGACAAGGTCGGAGTGTCGGTATCTAACACGTGTCAAAAACCAATAAGGCTAGATGCGTCTGACATGTGTCTGAAATTAATGTTATTGTTTTTTGTTTTTCGACACAAATGGGCACTCTCAACACACTTGGGACACATTAACCCAAACATTGCATTTAGCTTGCTCAAACCCCCAAAAAAATTTAAAAAAATTTAAAAAATTTAAAAATAAAAAAATAAAGACAGGGGCAAATGAACAACAACAGACGAGCAAATGGAGCTTCGTTGAATGATATGAAGGTCGTGAACCCTAACACTCGAACCCCATCCTAGCATACTCCCAACCTTCGAACCTCTCTCATAGCCTCTTAGACTTCTTTTCCGAACATCTCAACCTTCATTAATGACAATCAGGGCTTTTGTCTAGGCTTGAATTCAAAGCCTCTTCTCTACCAGATTTTCAAAGGATCGAAGACTTAGGCTTCCTCCTTCTTAAAGGCTCAAAGGCTCTTCTTTGCTCAACATGAGTCTCTCCCTCCTTTCATCCCTCTTCTCCATCTCCTTACTTGTTTAAACTACATTGCAAGATATGGTTGAACCATTGAAGCGCCCCACGCAAAAATTTGATGTTTCAATGTTTGAATGATAAATACATAATTGATGTTAATTTTTCAATGCCCACGACCTATTTTTTTGTATTTTTTTTTTTTTAAAATGATGGATGATGATATTGATATATTGCTATCAATAATATAATATTAACTGGATAAATGGATCATAATATAATATTAGTTACAAAGTATTAGAATATTAGTTTGTTTTCATTTGTTTAATTGCTTATTTGCTAGTGATTAGAGTGAACAATATTAGTTTTTGTTACAGACTTATAGTAATGGCTTCAAAGAGTTCTTCATCCTCCACTTCTATCACCAGTAAATTTGAAACTAGTGCATTGGATGATAATGAACCCCTTTGGGCTTATGCTACTAAATTAGGGAAATTGAGTGAGGAAGGTGGAAACAAAAGTTTTCAATACAACTAATGTCAATAGTCTTACTCTTACAAGGGCTCATATTCTAGAGTAAAAGCTCATTCATTGAAAATTCAAGGGGTAGGAATAAAGGCATGTCCTAAGGTGTTTATAAAGCATCTTGCTGAAATGCAGAGATTAAAAACTGAAAAAGAAAATAGGTTTATTCCTAAGCAAGTATCGTTGTCTTGTCTAGCTTCTCCACCACTTTTTGGCCAATCTAATACCTTGGATTTGTCTATGTTTAAGAGGAAAAAAGCGGCTGCAAATTCTCCATTGGAGAAGGCATTTCATATGAAGGGCAAGAGACCATTTGAAATGTTTGATAGCAACGATGTTTTATTCTAGTCGTCTATCCTTCCACTTTGCTAGAAATCCATATTACGTGGAAGCATTTACCATAGTAGTCAGAGGCGCGAGGCGAAGGCACACGCCTCACAAAGGTGAGGCGCACAACTATTAAAATGCTGTAAAATGCCTATTTGGGGTAATTGATCTACGAACATATGAATATCTAGTAATATTAGAATTTAAAATGCCAAAACATTCAATCGTAAAATTGGAAATTTAATGAAATTGCCAAGCCCAAAAGCAACAACAATTCAACATAATTCAACATCAAAATAAAAGAGTACAATAAAAGATTTCAAAGTCTAAAATCTAAAAATCCTCCTCAATCATCAGTCATCACTCATCATCAATTAAGTCTGCCAAGATATCATCGCCTTCCTCTTCATCATCAGAATTGTTTTCTCCAACATCTTTTTCCTCTTCCGTCTCCTCTACACTATCCACTTGGATTTCATCCTCATCTACAAGTTCCAACATTGTGGTCCGGCCCCTAGCACTAGCTGCACTGCTAGATGAAGCTCTTCCTCTAGACAATGATGACATATTTGCACTTATTCTTGATCTACTGTGATGTGGGGGGTTATTTAGTCCAGCAGCTCTTGCAACAAAATCCCAAGTCAAAATATCATCTTCAAACACAAGTTCATCATCCTCATCGGAATCGCCATCCATCCTACCAATCAACCACTCATTACTATCATCAATGTCCTATAGGAGGATGGGATCAATGGTGTCATGCTTGTCGTATCGACACCTTAGAGTTTGATTATATTTCACAAATACCAAATCATTCAAGCGTTGATGGGATAGCCTATTTCTCCTTTTGCTATGAAGCTGCAAAAGGTTTAAAGTAGTATGGTAAATAATGATTCTAAAAAGTAGTAGACTGGTAGTTCATGTTCTTTAATAATTAATCCACGATATACTAATGACTTACATGTTGGAATATGCTCCAATTTCTTTTGCAGCCGGTCATAGTAGTTAAAAGCGCGCCTCCTAGGCGAGGTGCAGAGAGGCTAGGAGGCCAGCGCTTCAACACATGCGAGGCGAGGCGACGTGCAAGAGGCAGAGTGAGGCATGATGAGGCACAAAGGGGCGCCAGGTTCCGTGAGGCGCTCCTTGAAAATTTTGAGCCTATTAAATGAAGAAATAGCTAGAGGCTAGAGCCCTAGCCTTCATTCGACTTGAACAAATAGGAGCCCTAGCCCTCTTCGACCCTTCAAAGCCCCACGACCCTTCGTGGGTTCATCTTGCACATTTCAAACCAGCAGGAGCCTTTGCGAGCCTTCGAACCAGCAACGTGAGTTCGTCTACGAGCCTTCGAAAGAACAGGAGCCTTCAAGAGCTCGTCCTCGAGCCTTCAAACCAGCAGCGTGAGTTCATCTTCGACATTTCAAACCAACGTGACCATTTGCGACTTCCTCTTCCACATTTTGAACCAACAGGAGCCTTCGCAAGTTCGTCTGAGAGCCCTTGAACCAACAACGTGAGTTCATCTTTGACATTTCGAACCAGCAACAAGCTCATCTTCGAGCCTTCGAACCTTCGTAAGTCGTCTTCTTTTTCTTCTTCTTCGTTTCTTCTTCCTCTTCTTCGTCTTCTTCTTATTTTTACTTCTTCTATTTCTTCTTCCTTTTCAGTTCTTCTTCATCTTCTTCTTCTTCTTCTTCTTCTTCTTTCTGCTGCAGTGTTGCCTGCTGCTTCTTATAATATTATATGTAATTAAATATGTAGTTTAATGTAAGTTTCTAACTAATACATAATACTCTTTTTACTAAATTTAGCTACTGTTTTTTAATTTGTTTGGAAATGCATTATACAAGTCTTAAATCTTAAATGGGTTATTGCGTGTATTAGGCTATTAGCTACTAATACAAAATGAGTTCTTGCCTGAAATATATGATAGTATGATACATTGTTTTTGTAGTTAGGATACCAAGTCTAAAATCTTAAATGGAAGTGGAAACTCTGCCTTTGCAAAGAAAGATCCACCATGGAAGTATGCACATTTGGATTATCAAAAAAATATAAATAATTTGACTTGCAATTTTTGTGGCAAAGTCACAAGCGAAGGAATATTTCGGGCAAAACAACATATCATCAAAGGATTTCCAAATGTAAAAGAATGCTCTAAGTGCCCTGCTCATGAACGTGAGGAAATTAAGGAGTATATATTGAAGAAACATATAGAGAAGGAGGAAAATGAGTTATTGCCCGACTTTGATGATATAGATCATTATGGTGAAGATGAAGAAGATAAAGTTCAAGAAATTGACACTCGTGGCAAGAGAGTGCTTACTGATGGAAGCAGAAGTCGAAGTCAAAGTTCATACCAATCCAACTTGAAGAAACAAAAACAGAAGGGGTCTATAGACCTTTTTTTTATTCCAAATCCAAAGAAAGCGGTTCAAGCTAGGAAAGAAGGGAAGATGAAGCAAACATCAATAAATGAGGTGTGCAAGAAAGAATTAAGAAAAAAGGCAATGGGAGATTTTGCTAGGTGGATGTATGATGCTGGAATACCATTTAGTGTTGTACGTTTGAGCAGCTTTGCAGTGACACTTGAATCGATTGGACAATATGGTCATGGAATAAAGTCACTTAGCTATCATGAAGTGAGAGTTCCTTTCCTCAAGCAGGAAGTTAGTCGAATGAAAGAGTTGTTGAAGGTCCATAAGGAAGAATGGGCAAAATATGGCTGCTCGATTATGTCTGATGGTTGGAGAGATTCGGTTGCTAATAAGGACATAATAAACTTCTTAGTGAACTCTCCAAGGGGATCAGTATTCATCAAGTCTATTGATGCTTCTAATCTTGTCAAGAATGCAAATAGAATGTACAAATTACTTGATGAGATGGTAAAAGAAATTGAAGAATCAAATGTGATTTAAGTAGTAACTGATAATGCTTCAAACTATATTGCAGCAGGTAAAAACTTATTTTCTAGAACTACATTCTATAGTGTATATATTGTTTATTTTAATATTTTAATGGCTTCACTCCTTCATTTTTGAACAGGGAGATTGTTGGAAGCAAAGAGGCCACATTTATATTGGACATCATGTGTTGCCCATTGCCTTGATTTAATTTTGGAGGATATTGGGAAGATGCCTTCAATTCATGTAACTTTAAAAAGGGCAATGTTTTTGAATGGTTATATTTATAACCGTGTTGGTGTGGTGAACTTGATGAGACAGTTCACCGGAGGAAAGGAGTTACTAAGGCATGTAGTTACATGATTTGCAGCTGCCTTCATCACCCGTCGTTCAATCCACATTCAAAAGAACAACTTGAAGAAGATGTTTACTTCTGAAGATTGGAATATTTCTAAATGGGCAAAGGAGGCAGCTGGCAAAAGAGCAGCTAGTATTGTTTTGATGCCTACCTTTGGGAGTACCATCGTCTATGCTCTTAAGTTGACAAGCCCACTTGTCTGTGTATTTTGTTTGGTTGATGGGAAAAAGAAACCCGTAATGGGACACATTTATGAAGCAATGGAAGAGCTAAGGAAGCCATAGCTAAGGCTTACGGTGAGAGAGAAGATAAATTCAAGGAGGTATTTGAAATTATTGATACGAGGTGGGGATGCAAACTCCATCAACTGTTGCATACAGCTGCACACTACTTAAACCCCGAATTTTTCTATTCAAACCCCAACATTTTGCAAGATGAAGAAATTATGGCGGGTTTGTACAAATGTATTGCAAGGTTACTGCCAACCCTTGAAATGCAAGATAAAGTTGTATAGGAGTTGGAAAAATACAATAACGCTGGTGGCGTTTTTGGAATTCCTTTGGCAGTGAGACAAAGGAAGATACAAGCACTAGGTAAAGTGGCATTTTTACTACCTCTTTCTTCTTAAAATTATTTTTTCTATTTACCTAGTAGGTATTCATTTAAAATTTATTTTATAATAGCGCAATGGTGGATGTCATTTGGATCATCAACTCCAAACTTCCAAACGTTTGCTGTGAAAATTCTTAGCCTCACGTGTAGTGCTACCGTCTGTGAAAGAAATTGGAGCATATTCCAACATGTAAGTCATTAGTATATCATGGATTAATTATTAAAGAACATGAACTACTAGTCTACTACTTTTTAGAATCATTATTTACCATATTACTTTAAACCTTTTGCAGCTTCATAGCAAAAGGAGAAATAGGCTATCCCATCAACGCTTGAATGATTTGGTATTTCTTAAATATAATCGAACTCTGAAGCGTTGATACGACAAGCGTGACACCATTAATCCCATCCTCCTAAAGGAAATTGATCATAGTAATGAGTAGTTGATTGGTAGGATGGATGGCGATTCCAATGAGGATGATGAACTTGTGTTTGAAGATGATATTTTGACTTGGATTTTGTTGCTAGAGCTGCTAGACTAAATAACCCCCTGCATCACACTAGATCAAGAATAAGTGCAAATATGTCATCATCGTCTAGAGGAAGATCTTCATCTACCAGTGTAGCCAGTGCTAGGGGCCGGACCACAATGTTGGAACTTGTAGATGAGGATGAAATCCAAGTGGATAGTGCAGAGGAGACAGAAGAGGAAAAAATGTTGGAGAAAACAATTCTGGTGATGAAGAGGAAGATGATGATATCTTGGCAGACTTAGTTGATGATGAGTGATGACTGATGATTGAGAAGGATTTTTAGATTTTAGACTATGAAATCTTTTATTGTACTCTTTTATTTTCATGCTAAACAATGTTGAATTGTTGATGCTTTTGGCCTTGGCAATTTCATTAAATTCCCAATTTTGCTATTGAATGTTTTGGCATTTTAAATTCTAATGTTACAAGATATTCATATGTACAATATATCAATTACCCAAATATGCATTTTACAGCATTTTAACTTCGTGAGGCGCACACCTTCGCCTCGTGCCTCAAACTACTATGCAGCCGGTAGCACTACACGTGAGGCTAAGAATTTTCACAGCAAACTTATGCAAGTTTGGAGTTGATGATCCAAATGACATCCACCATTGCGCTGTTATAAAATAAATTTTAAATGAATACCTATTAGGTAAATAGCAAAAATTATTTTAAAAAGAAAGAGGTAGTAAAAATGTCACTTTATCCCATGCTTGTATCTTCCTTTCTCTCACTACCAAAGGAATTCCGAAGACGCCACCAGCACTATTGTATGTTGCCAACTCCTTTACAACTTTATGTTGCATTTTAAGGGTTGGCAATAAACTTGCAATACATTTGTACAAACCTGCCATAATTTCTTCATCTTGCAAAATGTTAGGGTTTGAATAGAAAATTTTCTGGTTCAAGTAGTGGGAAGCTGCATGCAACAGTTGATAGAGTTGGCATCCCCACCTTGTATCAATAATTTGAATACCTCCTTCAATTTATCCTCTCTCTCACCGAAAGCCTTAGCTATGGCTTTCTTAGCCCTATCCATTGTTTAATAAATGTATCCCATTGCAGTTTTCTTTTCCCCATAAACCAAACGGAGTACACGAACAAGTGGGTCTGTCAACTTAAGAGCATAAACGATGGCCCTCCAAAAGGTAGGCATCAAAACAATACTAGCTACTCTTTTGCTAGCTGTCTCCGTTACCCATTTAGAAATATTCCAATATTTAGAAGTAAACATCTTCCTCAAGTTGCTCTTTTGAAAATGGATTGAACGAAGGGTGATGAAAGCAGTTGCAAATCTTGTAACTACAAGCCTTAGTAACTCCTTTCCTCCAGTGAACTGTCTCATCAAGTTCACCACACCAACATGGTTATAAATATAATCATTCAAAAACAATGTCATTTTCAAAGTTGCATGAATTGAAGGCATCTTCCCAATATCCTCCAAAATTAAATCAAGGCAATGGGCAACACACGGTGTTCAATATAAATGTGGCCTCTTTGCTTCCAACAATCTCCCTGTTCAAAAATGAAGGAGTGAAGCCATTAAAATATTAAAATAACAATATACACTATATAATGTAGTTCTACAAACCTGCTGCAACATAGTTTGAAGCATTATCAGTTACTATTTAAATCATATTTGATTCTCCAATTTCCTTTACCATCTTATCTAGTAATTTGTACATTCTATTTGCATTTTTTACAAGATTAGAAGCATCAACAGACTTGATGAACACTGATCCCCTTGGAGAGTTCACTAAGAAGTTTATTATGTCCTCATTAGCAACCGAATCTCTCCAACCATTAGAGATAATCGAGTAGCCATATTTTGCCCATTCCTCCTTATGGACCTTCAACATCTCTTTCATTCGACTAACTTCTTGCTTTAGGAAAAGAACTCTCACTTCATGATAGCTAAGTGGCTTTATTCCAAGACCATATTATCCAATCGATTCAAGTGCCACTGCAAAGTTGCTCAAACGTACAGCATTAAATGGTATTCCAGTATCATACATCCACCTAGCAAAATCTCCCATTACCTTTTTTCTTAATTCTTTCTTGCACACCTCGTTTATTGATGTTTGCTTCATCTTTCCTTCTTTCCTAGCTTGAACTGCTTTCTTTGGATCAAGAGTAAACAACAAGTCCATAGGCCCCTTCTGTTTTGGTTTCTTCAAGTTGGATTGGTATGAACTTTGACTTCGACTTCTACTTCCATCAGTAAGCACTCTCTTGCCACGAGTGTCAATTTCTTGAACTTCATCTTCTTCATCTTCACTATAATGATCTATATCATCAAAGTCAGGCAATAACTCATTTTCCTCCTTTTCTATGTCTTTCTTCAACATACACTCCTTAATCTCCTCACGGACATGAGCAGGGCACTTAGAGCATTCTTTTACATTTCGAAATCCTCCGATAATATGTTGTTTTGCCCGAAATATTCCTCCCCTTGTGACTTTGCCAAAAAAATTGCAAGTCAAATTATTTCTATTTTTTTGATCATCCAAATGTGCATACTTCCATGCTAGATCTTTCTTTGCAGAGGTCATTTTGTATTAGCAGCTAATAGCCTAATACACGCAATAACCCATTTATGATTTAAGACTTGTATGATGCATTTCCAAAAAAATTAAAAAACAATAGTCAAATTCAGTAAAAAGAGTATTATGTATTAGTTATAAACTTACATTAAACTACATATTTAATTACATATAATATTATAAGAAGCAACAGCAGGCAGCAGGCAGAAGAAGAAGAAGACTTACAAAGGTTCGAAGGCTCAAAGACGAGCTCGTTGCTGGTTCGAAATGTCAACGACGAACTCACACTGCTAGTTCAAAGGCTCTCAAACGAACTCGTGAAGGCTCCTGCTGGTTGAAATTTGGAATACGAAGTCACGAAAGGTCGTGCTAGCTTGAAATGTCGAAGATGAACTCACGCTACTGGTTCGAAGGCTCGAAGACGAGCTACTAAAGGCTCCTGCTGGTTCGAAGGCTCGTAGACAAACTCACACTGCTAGTTTGAAGGCTCCTGCTGGTTCGAAATGTGCAAGACGAACTCACGAAGGGTCGTGGGGCTTCGAAGGGTCGAAGAGGGCTAGGGCTCTGGCCTCTAGCTATTTCTTCATTTAACAGGCTCAAAATTTTCAAGGCGCGCCTCACTGCGCCTCTTGGAGGTCGCCTCGCCTCGCATAGGTTGAGGCACTGGCCTCCTCACCTCTCTACGCCTTGCGCCTACAGCTGCCTCAGGCACGCTTTTAACTACTATGGCGTTTACTTATGCTGCCAACAATCCTATTGTTGGTTTTGCTCCTCCAAGATATGATGCTTTGAGAACAACTCTGTTAATGGATATTTTGGTCATTTAGCATTATTAGTACGTGATAGAGTTATATTAGAGTGAGTTAGTAGGAGTATTATGGTCATTGGTATGTACTTGACATACATTATTAATAGGGGGAGAAGTAGAGAACTATCATTAGGATAAGGTCTTCCCTTTTACCCAATTATTCAACATGGCATCAAAGCAAGATTTGACCTACACCCTAAGCTCATACCAAAACCAAACCCTAAAACTCAAACCAAAACCAAACACTAAACCAAATCCTAAACCTCAAACCTGCAGCTGTAGAAGGATATTCCACACCACTGAAGACTACAAGCAAAGGCCAAGAGCTGCTGGAAAAATGTTGTAGTTGCCGGGAACTCCTGGATGCTGCTGCCCTTTCAAAAACTCAAAGAAACCGTCCATATTTAGCAAAAATAAAGCCGCCTACAGAACCTGCTGATCTGCTGCCTTGTGAAATTTCACAGCCAAAGAGTGTCTCACGCGCCATCACACGCCAGCCAGAATCTAGAAGCTCCAACTCGACATACCGACACATGAGAGTGTTTTGAGCAAGAATTCTGCCCCAATTTTTGCTAGTATGTTCTAAATACTTCCATACATCATAATATCAAGTTGTTTGTCATGTATTTCATTCAAAAAATTCAAATTTTGGAACACTTTGTTAATGGTTGTTTGGTACCATAAGAGGCGTGTATTGGTTTCTTGGGGCTATGTGTAAGCTTCTTTTTGCTGTGGCAGCCTTGTGCTGGTTTATTTGTGTGGTGTCTTGTTTGTAGTGGGTCACTTTGTTCGCGGTTGTTCCAGTTGTTTGGTAACATTAGGGATTTGTGGTGGTTTCTTGGGGCTACCTGTAAGCTTCTTGGTTCTTGGGGCTACCTGTAAGCTTCTTGGTGCTGTGGCAACCTTGTGCTGGCTTATTTGTGACTCGATCATGGTGGGTCACCTTGTTCATGGCTGTTGCAGTTGTTCTGGCCATTAATCTTGCTATCCTTGGTCTAAGTTTGTGAGTGCTAGGATAGAGTCCACAAATCCCAAATGTATGTTTTTCCCTTGTTAGTCACTTGTTTGAGTGAACTGCATACTATAATTGTCTCAGAGGTGTATTTGAGGTTGAGGTTTATGCAGTTTCAAGTATCACAAAAATCATCTCATCCCATTGCATCTTTCGCATAAAAAGGTAATCCTACGATATGTATGTCTTATGATATCTCTCCCACTAGTACTTGGATTATCAACTCTGCTGCAGCGCACCATATGAGAGGTGTAACCAACTTCAATTCTACCCTATAATACCCTAAAAATCTACCTTAATGACCCACGCTGATGGGTCCATTAATGTAGCTAAGGGGATAGGAACAATAGCCTATCAATAAATCCTACTCCCTCCATCTCTCTTTCTTCTATTTTGTAAATCCCTAAATACCCTTTCAATCTCATGTTAGTAATCTTACAAAGTCACTAAATTGTCCCATAACCTTCTTTCCTAATTATGTGGTTATTCAGGATCTCAAGATGGGGAAGACAATTAGGACAGGACATGAGACTCATGGTCTTTAATTCTTTAAGTCGCCCTCTCCTCCCATTGCCTGCACAACTGCTACTACAGCGCTTCAAATCCGTTGTGGCCTTGGTTATCCATCCTTGGACAAGTTAAAACAACTACTTCCTACCTTGAGCTTTGTGCCTAATCTTAAGTGCTAGTCTTGTCAATTGGGAAAATGACATCGTGTTTGCTTTGTTTCACAAGCCAACAATCAAGTAGTAAGTCCTTTTGTGCTAATCCATTCCGATGTTTGGAGTCCTAGTCGCGTCACGTCGATATCATGATTTCAAAACTTCGTAACATTTGTTGATTACTCCAGGGTGACTTGGTTAGTTGGTTGTTTAATGAAAGATAATTTTGAGTTGTTTAATATCTTAGGTGTCTTTTCTTCTCCGATAGTTTTGAGTTGTTTAATATCTTTTGTGCCTTTTGTTCTCAAATAAGGAGTTAGTTTGATATGCTAGTTAGGATACTTCGTAGTAATAATGCTAAGGAGTACTTAAGTACCAAAATCACTACTAACTCTGGTATGATCCATCAGCCATCTTGTGTGCACACTCCACAACAAAATGGAGTTGCAGAACTGAAAAAACAAACATATTCTCAAAGTCACTCATACCCCATTGTATCAAATGAATGTCCCCAAAGTTTTTTGGAGAGATGCCGTGCTCACTACTTGCTCTCTCATTAATAAAATGTCATCCTCTATTTTTGGTGGTAAAATTCAATATTCAATTATCTTCGATAAGGCCCCTTTGTTCCTACTTCCTCCTCAGATATTTAGTTGTGTGTCCATTGTCCATCAACTAAGTCCAAGAATGGACAAGTTTGATCCTTGTGCTATCAAATGTATTTTTCTGAGCTATTCATGTACTCGAAAGGGATATTAATGTTATAACCCTACTTACATAAACTCTTTGTCTTTGTTGTTATCACCTTTTTTGAGTCCACACTATACTATTCTAAGTCCTTGAGTTCTATTGATTTTGATAAGTCCTTTTTCCTCTACCTAGCCTTCCAAATCGTAACCTATTATCTACACTCAATCCTCCTACATCTTCATCCAGTTTGAGTCCTTCTCATCGCTTGGATCATCCCGATTTGCAAGTATACACATGTCAACTCAAGGGAGGAGAGCCTCCTCTAGCATCTACTTCTGCGCACTAGTTTTTTCATGATGTTGATCCTTCCATAGCTGTTCGAAAAGGTAAATACACTAGTATCCAACATCCAATCTATAAATTTGTTTTCATGATTTCTTGTCACCCTTATAATACAATTTTTTTAGTACTCTGGCTTTTGTTCCTCTTCCAAAATCTATTTTTGAAGCCCTATTCCATTCTAGGTAGAGGACTACAATGGTTAAAGAGATGCATACGCTCCATGATAATGATACTTGGGATTTGGTACCTCTAGTTCATGATAATTCTATGGTTGGTTGTTATTGGGTGTACAATGCGAGTCAATCCAAATGGTTTTGTGGCTCATATGTAGACCCGCCTTGTTGCTAAGGGATATATTCAAGTGTATGGTTTGGATTACTGAGACACATTATCTCTAGTCTCTAAAATTGTCTCAATACATTTGTTCATCTCCTTAGCCATTACTTGTCACTAGCCTCTACATCATTTAGATGTGAAGAATGTTGTCCTACATGGTGATCTTCAGGAGAAGATCTATATGGAGCAACCACCTAGATTTGTTGCTCAATGGGGAGCCAAGCTTAGTGTGTCAGCTCAAGAAATCATTATATGGTTTAAAACAATCCCCCATAGCACAATCTAGCTAATTCAGTGTTATAGTACTTAATTTTTCCCTCTAATGGTGTGCAATAGATTACACTATATTTTATCGCCATACTCCATCCAGAAAAATTCTACTTCTTGTGTATGTGGATGTTATGTATTATTGGTGATGATGATCAAAGGTATCCAAGGCCTAAAGCATTACCTACAAACTAAGTTTCAGACCAAAGATTTGGGACCATTGAAGTACTTTTTGGGTATAGAAGTGTCAAGATCTTGTTAGCCAACCCTAGTCAGTCGAACTTATCAAGATTGAGGCCGTGCTTATATTTAGCGATATACAAATGTAGATTCTGCCGAATCAACTTCCCATAAAAGATCCATAACCAAGTATTGTATTGCTGTTTGGGGGTAATTTGGTTTCTCAAAAGAGTACAGAAACAAATAGTGGTGTCTAGGTTGAGTGTTAAGTTAGAGTATCGGACCATGGCTCACACTACATGTGAACTTGTTTGGTTGAAGAACATGTTGAAAGGAGTGGGTTTTCATTATTCTCAATCTATGGAGTTTATGTGTGATAACCAAGCTACCATTCATATTGCCTCAAACCTGGTCTTCCATGAGCGAACAAAACACAATGAAGTAATTACAACTTTGTTTGAGAAAAACTTGTGCATAAGCTCATTACAACCACTCATATGAAGTATTATATTAAATTCATTTGTTACAAGCTAGTAGCATATGATATGAGATATCTATGCTCTAGCTTAAGAGGGAGTGTTAACGGTTATTTTGATCATTTAGCATTATTAGCATGTGCTAGAGTTATGTTAGTAAGTGTGAGTTAGTAAGGATATTATGGTCATTGCCATGAACTTGACATATATTATAAATTTAGGGAGACCTATCATTGAGATAAGGTCTTGCATTTTACCAATTATTCAACAAACTCTTTAACAAAAAGACAAGGCACGCATTGAGAGGAAGTTGCAATCAATAAAGGAAATTCAGAAAGAGAAAGAGTGGGTATTCTGTCTGATGGGTGGACTAATCCACGAAAAAAGTCATTGATAAATATTATGGCCATATCAAGTGAGGATGATATTGTCTCGGTTAAGGACAAAGACATAAAAAATAGATGGCAAAGTTACTTTAGTAAGTTGTTTAATGAAAACCAAATAGAAGGGTTAAACTTAGAATTGACAAATACAGAAAAGACAAAAAAAAAATATGACATTTATTCGCAAAGTTAAAGTTAACGAAGTTAAGTTTTTACTAAAAAAGATGAAAAAATAAAAAGGTATAGAACCAAGTAACATCCCAATAGAAGTTTGGGAATGCTTAGGTAATAACGGAACTATATGGTTAACTAATTTATTTAACACAATTATAAAAACTAAGAAAATGCAAATGAATGTAGGAAAAATGCTTTAATACCTATATACAAAAATAAAAGAGATATTCAAAATTGTAATAACTATCGTGGAATTAAACTTATGAGTCATACGATGAAACTATGGGAAAGGGTACTTGAACAAAGATTAAGGCTGGAAACGAAGGTCTCAGAAAATCAATTTGGTTTTATGTCTGATAGATCTACCACAGAAGCTATACATCTTTTAAGAAAATTAATAGAAAAGTTTAGGGAAAAGAAGAGGGACTTGCATATGGTTATTATTGACTTAGAGAAAGCATATGATAGGGTACCTAAAGAAGCTCTATGGTTGGTTTTAGAAAAAAAATGTGTATGCAGTAGGTATACTGATGTCATTAAGGATATGTACGATGGAGTAATGACTAGTGTAAGGACTATAGATGGAGAAACTAAAGAATTTCCAATCACCATAGGTGTACATCAAGGATCTGCTTTGAGGCCTTATTTTTTTTTTATTTAGTGATGAACCAACTGATTAAGAGTATTCAAAATGAGGTTCCATGGTGTATGTTGTTTGCAGATGATAATGTATTGATTGATGAAACTAGGGGCGCAGTAGAGGCTAAGTTAGAATTATGAGGAGAAACTTTGGAATCTAAAAGTTTTAGGATAATTAGAAATAAGATAAAATATATGAAATGTAATTTCAGGAATGGTAAGAGAAATATTGGAAACAAAGTTAAAATTGATAATGAATAAATAAATAGCACTTGTATATTTCAATACATTGGATCTATTATGCAAACTAAAGGAAAAATTGAAAATGATGTAATACAAAGAGTTAAAGCAGGTTGGGTAAAATGGAGAAGTGCATCAAGTGTGCTTTGTGATCGTTGAATACCCTTAATTAAAAGAAAAATTTTACAGGACGGCTATACGACCAGCTATACTATAAGGATCAAAATCTTGGACGATAAAGAAACAGAATATCCAAAAAGTAAAAATTGCCAACATGAGAATGCTTAGACGGATGAGTAGTATGACACTGAAAAATAAATTAAGAAATGAACTTATTCGCGGTAAGTTAGGTGTAGCTCCTATAGAAGATAAGATAGGCAGGGACGACTCAGATGCTTTGGGCACCTGCAACGTAGGTCACATAGTGCACCAATAAGGAAGAGTGAGTTAGTTACTGTGGGGGGCAATAAAACGGGTAGGGGTAAACCTAAAATAACTTGGAATAAGATCGTGAGTAAGGATTTAATAGCCTTAAATTTGTCAAAAGAAATGGTCCATGAATGCATAAATTGGCGGAAAAGGATCATACAGCTGACCCCACTTAGTGGGACTTAAGGCTTGGTTTTGTAGTTTTTATTGTATCAAGAGCGGATCCAATTTTCTTGAAGGTTGTTGATAGAACTAAAAAATACAAGGCAAACATTCTATCGGCTAGTTAATGTTGGATGTTGTTAGAGAGGTTGGATCAAAAATGTGGTTCAAAGCATTACTAATAATGCACATGTGATAAAGGTTATAGGATCAATTATGGAGTCTAATTATCCACATATTTTTTAACTCATGTGTAAGGCACACACTTAATCTCACTTTGAAAAATATGTGCAGCAAAAAATACAGAGAAAAATGAAATTGCTTTTTTGGAGTGTAGTTTGGATCACTAGTGTTGCAAATGATGCTTCATTTATTCGCACTTTCATCACAAATCACTCCATGATATTAGCAATTTTTAATGAGTATATGCCACTCAAACTACTTGCCATAGTTGATACCAAGTTTGCTTTAGTAGTAGTTATGCTTAAAAGGATGAAGCTGATACAAAGAAGCTTCCAAACCATGGACATCAATGATGAGTGGGCTACTCATAAAAAAGAAGGCAATATTGGGAAAGCTATGCAAGTGAAGGATATCATCTTAAATGATGTTTGGTGGGGAAATTTTGATTACATTTTATCTTTTAGCAATCCTATCCATGATATGCTTCGAGCAGCTGATATTGATAAACTTATTCTGCACTTGACATATGAAATGGGGCATGCCATGATAGAAGAAATGAGGAAAGCAACATATCAACATAAAGGCCTAGTAGCAGGGGATTCATCATCCTTTTATGAGGTGGTCTATAACATATTAGTAGCTAGATGGACAAAAACTTTTACACCACGTCATTGCTTGGCTCACTTTTTGAATCCGAGGTAATCTTGTGAATAGTGAACTTGTTTATATGGTGAGCTTACAATTTACTTTTGGCTAACTAGTTAAGCTTGTGTGCTACAACTAGTAGCACACATCTCTTCACATGTTGTGAAGTGTTCAACCTATGACAGTAGGAATCAAAAAAGCTTTGGTTTATTGCTTCGTAATTCAATTGCCTTTAGATAGGTTCTATGTGAAACATGAGTGTAGGAACCATGTTGCGCAATAACACAAATTTCAATGTGTTAGAATCGCAAGTCGAGACTGTCACCACATGGCCATAGAAGTTGCACAACTTATGAACCATGTTGATGTATTAAAGGGAGGGACCCAAAAACAACAACAAAGTTCCATTTGTGAATTGTCAGAAGATCTTCATATAATAGAAGCTCTACAAATCAGATGTTGACCTTACTGCCAATCGAGAATGCCAATTCTATGGGGGTAAAATATTGAAGAGCAAGGGCACCAAAACCAAGAGCAGTGGCACCTATGGTGCTAAGGAGTTGAACTTCTTGTTTGACACAAAATAAATCTTTCATACGGTTAAGGCTAACTCAAAGAAAGAAAAATTATCCATGGCAACTATGTACTTGAGTTGATGTGTCAAGTTGTGGTGGCACACCAATTACGATGGAATTCGAATTGGTTAGTGTACAATAAATACTTGGGAAGACTTGAGAAGAAAGCTCAAGGACCAATTCTTTCTTGAGAATATTAAATACAATGCTTGGAAAAATTTACAAGATCTTAAGCACACTGAGACATTAAGAGAATATGTGAAAAAATTTTTTGCTTTGATGTTGAATATTCAAAACATATCAAAGAAAGACAACTTGTTCCACTTCATTGAATTGAAGGTCTAAAAACATGGGCAAAGGTCATTTCTACATAAGTGAAAAATGAAAATATATTGGGTGTGTCATGACACTATGTGGGCATGCTAGCCAAGATAGCATCACAACTTAGTATTGTTGAAGCAAAGATACTACTGACTACACATGGAAGATGATGTGATAGTGTACCTGAACTTCTCACTTGCCAACAAGACAATGTCAAATGGAAGAAGACTGCAAGGCTATTAGAATCCCTTCAAGTACCAACAAGACCATGCAAGAGTGTCTTACTTGATTTCAATACCAACGTGTCGAGACACAGCATCGAAGTCCAATGAGAGAGCATAAATGTTTTCCAAGCACATTGTCAAGTATTGGACTATTCCCCAAGACATCGTTAAGGACTGAGAAACAAGATTCACACAACTTATAGTTATAACTTTTCCCTCAGCTTGACGTCTCCTCAAGCTATCACTTTGTAGACTAATAGCTAGATGGTGAGATCCAACAAGCTGCTAAAGGAGTATTTATCCCATTTCGTCAATGTCAACTAGAAAATTTGACTGACAGCTACTCATTGTGACTCAATTCTATTTCAACACCCAAAAGAGCTCAACAACCAACAAGAATCCTTTTAAGCTTATTACAAGCACAATTACCTCACCAATGGACGAGGCATATAAAGGAAAAAGCATGAGAGTTGCATCTTCACCAAAGAATGGAGACAAATCCGAAGATTGCCCCAATCCTACTACTAAGAAGATGAAGAAGTGGGCAAATCAAAGGAAAAGACTTGCATTTCAACATGGGAGACATGGTTCTTGTTAAGCTCCATTCAAAATATATTAGGTCACAACGTCAAAATAGGAGACTGCTTCCCAAATGTGAAGGACCAATTTATATCTAGGCCAAAGTCGAAAAGGCCACTTACAAAGTTGATCCTTTAGCTTGGATGAAGATGCCTTGTGTTTCATGTCAACTTCTTTAAGCTATTCAACTTCAACACTAGAGATCCAATGTAAAAAAGTCAATCAACCAGATCACAAAGATCCTTGCAAACATAGAGTTTATATCATCAAGGTAACAATGGCACCAGTTCTTAATGAAGTTGAAAGGCCTCAAAGATAAAGAAATCAACTAGATGTCAATAGACATGCATACATTCGTGGAGAAATTTGGAAAGTACTTAGTGTTGAAATCTAGGAGGACATCAACCATATAAGTGAGGAGAATTGCATGAGTTAAGCTTGTTCAAGACCTTATGCTTGCCTATGACCACTTGCCTAGTGCACAAGTGAGTACAAAGAAATCAACTAGATGTCAACAGACATGCATACATTCATTGATAAATTTGGAGAGTACTTAGCATTAAATCTAGGAGGACGTCAACCATATAAGTGAGGAGAATCACATGAGTCAAGCTTGTTCAAGCCCTTATGCTTGCCTATGACCACTTGCCTAGTGCACAGGTGAGTAGCATCATGCAAATACTAGTGTAAAGTTTATTCTTTAAGCAGGGTAATACTTGAGAGAAAATTGGGAGTCTATCTCCTTGATCATATTGATGTTTCCTTATGCTAGACAAGGAAAGGCATAGAAATCTCTTTAGAGGGTGAGTGTGATTGATCAATCACTGTATAATTCACTAGATTTTGGAAAAACGTTTAGTCTGCTTGCCTCCCTATTTCTTCTCTCTCCCCTCTCTTGCTGTTCAATGACAATTTGGTGGCAGAGCTAACTTTGAATCATACTACGGTTATTTGCGGCTGCCACTGCTGTGACAGACCAGATCTAAATAACCAGAATAAATTGCAGTCACTTTGATTCACTTCCATTGTTGACTGTCAATGTTATTGCAAACTAGACAAGTCCTGCAAGTTACCAAAACACTCATGGAAAATAGCAAGACCAAGGTACTGTTGATCAACCTGCAAATTGCCAAAAATTATGGTCAGTCCCTTAATTTCAACACCAAGTTGCTGAGATATTTTCCTACCATCAGAGATAAAACCCTCTGAGCATAAAAACTCCAAAGTTTGGTCACCATCCAAGAGCCAAAGCCCTCCCACATACTGACCAAACAATTCCCAACTGCTGCCCCTTTGGTTTTCCACCTTTGCCAAAGTTCTCTTGAGACATTGCCACCACTAACAGGTTTGCTGTCCCCTATCTGCCTATAGATGGAACTTCAAGAAACTCATTCCAGCTACAATTAGCTTTCCTTCATGGCATTTTGATGATGACCTGAAGAAATTCGACTGCCAGTTTGATATTTATTTTGGCGGAAAATTCAGTATAGCCAACAACCCAAATTCAGGTTTAATTCTAAAATTCTGTGGAGCACTCAATGATAAATTCAGAATTATGGCCAAGAAACTGAAGAACTTAGAAGTGGGAACCCATCATTTTTAATGGTAAGATAAGAATTTCGATGTTACATGGGTTTTCATTCCTCTAATTGAGAATAGTGCTTTTTTCAAACATAGCTTTTCCAAGAGAGAACTCGTAGATTGATCGTTTTATCTTGAGCTCTATTTTAAATACAATGAGATACCAGAAGTAAAAGGACGAGATTTGATTCTAATAAATTTGTTGGCCATGTGACAGAGTGGTGCGGTTGAATACAACACTACCAAAGACAGCAAGTTGAGATTTAAACCTGCTTTTGGTTTAGAACGAAAAGTTGGCTAATATTGAAGTTCTTCCTTAAGTGTTGTGACGATGTCTTCTTCCATAGTAAAATACTTTTCATATAGGCCGGCCTTTGATTTAACTTATACAAGAAATGGGTAACTTAAAAAGTGATTTGGTTTATTTTATATTGATGAAATTATGACTCAAAAATTTACTTTTTGGTTCATTGGTGATTATTAAATGATGCAAACTTTAAACATTAAGAATGAAGATAGGAAAACACATTGATGCATTTATCAATAATAATGATAGTGATAGTGATGATTTAAATGATGGCCTTGACAAAGTCATTGATGATAATCTTAGTGATACCAATGAGATAAATAGTGGCTCAGATGCTGACATTAAAGGTAGAAGCTAGCTTCATAGCTCAGCTTCTGTTTGTTAAGAATTTTTCTGAAAAAAAAAAAAATGGATATTCATGTTATATGGTTGTTTGTTGACTGATTTGTGTTAAACGTTATGTTCTTGTTTTTTTATAAGTGATTATTTCATTTTCCTTGTGAGCTGTTTGATTGAGTTAGGAATGCAACTATTTGAACATTTTTTTTTTTTCTTTTTTGGTAATATGAGGGCCCTTACCACAAATACTTGTAATTTTTTGTCTACAACACTACTAGCAATTTTTAAGGTTTAAACAAGTTGATGAAAAAACAGTAGACAAATGCATTTTTCATATTTATTTATGTGTTTAGTAGAATCTTACAATCCTTGATCCAATTCTATGATTTGATCCTATAAACCATCCTAAAAATCATACGTAGGATCCCAATTTTAATAACCTTGCTTCCATCTCACAACAATCTATCAAAGATGAACTAGACATTATTGTTATGGATGACATGTGTGATCACATTAAAGAGGAAACTATAAGTGAACCCGAAGCTATTGTTATCATGAATTATAAAGTGTGGAAAAGAAAACTTCATTGACTGTGTTGTTCAAGTACTAGAGAGCCCAAGAAGTGAGCTGCCAAGTTCAATTTAAAATTTAGGAATTCAATTTGAAGTAAGCGCTCTTTGGATGAAGAAATCATAGAATTGCATAATAAGTATGTCATGCATAGGTGTAATGGTCTTGGGTCCAACACCGATAAGGTATTGTCCGCTTTGGCCCACTAGCCACACGGGTTTGTCCTATAAAAGGCGTCTCACTTGGTTGGAGCTCAAACCTTCCTCATAAGCCCAAGATCTCCCTAGTACACATCCGATATGGAATCATGACAGGCTCACCCATCCAATCTCTGACGTTCTTGTCAGCGTGATTTCCTTAGTACACATCCAATGTGAGTTCGTGACAAGCTCTCCCATCCAATTTATGACATCCTTGTCAGCATGATCTCTCTAGTACACATCCAATGTGAGACCGCGACTGACCCTCTCGTCCCATCTCTGACGTCCTCCTCAAGTGGTTTACACCTTTGTGTAGGATCCACTCACATGATAGTACCCCCAGGGAGGCTCTGATACCAAATGTAATGGTCTTGAACCCAACTCTGGTGAGGTATTGTCCGCTTTGGTCCACTGGTCTCACAGGTTTGTCCTATAAAAGGCATCTCACTTAGCTGGAGCCCAAACGTTCCTTATAAGTCAAAGATCTCCCTAGTACGCATCCAATGTGGGACCGTAACAATAGGCTCCGAGCCTTAATTCATCATCCAAATCTTGACAATATTCCACTCATCAATTTCATTGAGTTTGGGAATCTTGATGAGATTTCAATAATTTGTAGGTAATATTTGCATGTTGGTTGAAAATGAATGACATGATGTTCAATGGCCCGAGGATACATTTTCCGCATTCTAGTTGCAACCTTGTAGAACTTGAGTCTAAATTTTCTCCAAGAAGGGCAGCTCAATCATAGGAAATATATTCTTCTTGAAGATTTTAAAATTAGAAGTTTTGGTTTAAATTAATAAATATAGGTATTTTAGGAGCTTTGGATAACTTAGTTTTTTTGGGTAAATTTAATTCTTTGGGAGTAGTTTTATTTTGGGTATTTTAGTTCTTTGGGAGTTGTGTTACGATTGCTTTAATGTGAGGTGTATAAAATACTGGTCATGGGTATTATAAGGTTGAAATGCAGTTGTAACTTTGAATTAAAACTTCCCTCTCTCTTGCTCTCTCTCCCTCCTCCAGTTCTCTCTTTACTCTACTTCTTCTATTCTCTCATTTCCCCTACTTCTCTCTCTAATCTGCTCTATTTCTTCTCTCTCTTTTCCTTCTCTGGGCTTTTGTACATCACAGAGCTTTACAAGATAAAGAGGCTACGGTTAAGCTGTTGAACTATCACCTTGGAAAGGGTCATCACAAGATGAAACAAAATGTAAGCAAACATAAAAGTGAGAGGGCATTTAGCCTTGGTGTTAAAATTGCAGCCTTATAAACAGTGTACAATCATGTCCACGCCTTCTTAAAAATAGGTTACCACTACAGCCTTTTTTCAAATCCAGGACAAGATTGGTGCTGCGACATATGGATTGTCCCCCCGCCTCCAAACACTCAAGTCCATCCTACATTTCATTTTTAACAGCTTTAAATGTTTATTCACCAGATTTCTAATCCCACAGAACCCCGTCATTTCTATGAATTTTAAGCTACAATGATGACTCATAGACCTTCTTGCCAAACATAAAAATATTTTCGCTAAACCAATGGTAAAAAGGGGAACCACCCATGCTGCTAACCAGGTCCTAATCAAATGGGCTCATTTTTCTCAAGAAGTAACTAATTGGGAACATGCTGTTAAGTTCCAGCTTGAATTTCCTGAACTCTTCCTTGGGGACAAGGTACATTTGCAGGGGAAGGAAATTTGATACATGGCTTCTCCAACAAGAAGTCAGTGTCAGTTAATCATTTAGTTTAATTAGTCAGCTAGTGAGTGGAATTCGATTGAGATGTTGACATGATTGGTAATTAGTCGGGGAATTTAATATTAGAAGGGAAGTCATATTCAATAAGAGAGATGTGACAAAGTATTTCTTTCTTCCTACTCTTTCTATTCTCATTCCAACAATTAATTCTGGACTACCACTATAATTGAAAAAATCAAAGGGCCTATTTAGTTTTGGAAAATATTTTCCTTTTTCCAATTTTTATTTTTCCGAAGAATTATAAAAATTTTAGCTTATTTTTAATTTTTCAAAATTCATAATAAAAGAAGTAGAGAGTAGAGAGTTTGTTAAAATGTGCAAAAGAATTTTTTATTTTTTATTTTAGATTTTGTAATAATCACAAAAAAGACAATTTGTTATCTAAATTTCCAAATTTTGTATAAGGTAAAATTTGGAATCATGGATTTTGCAGTTTGAATTTGGATTTGCATGGATTTAGGACAAATTCTACATATATCCCACACAAATTAAAGTCCAAGATCTGAATCTATACTCCCACATGCAAAATAAGAGTTGAAAATCTAGAAAAAAAAAAAAAAAAAAGATGTTCTCCAACTTTTCTACATCAATTTGAAAAATTGAAAAACAAGATAGCATTTTTGCAATTATTTGAAAAATTAGAAACAAAAAATAAAACTATTTTCACAAACAATTAGTGTCAATGTTTATTGTTTTTCATTTGTTTCATACAGTTATAAAATTGAAAAATTAGCAAACTTTGTTGTAATTAATTGAATAACTCAAATGGAAAATGAAAAAATTTTCCCAAAATTAAACGTCATCTAAATGCATTAATCACCCAGACTAGCAAATAACATAACATGTGAATATCACAATAAAAATCTTGGACACGCATGTGAACCAAATTTGAAAACATATCACCTTGGTTCCTTGAATTCACAGAACATATATAATAAAACCTAATTCCCAAGATTAAAATGCTTAAAATACTCTCCTCACCTATTTCTGATACCCGCCGCCGCGCGCATTGTAGTCCTCCTCGACCTGAGCCGTGAGATAAGCTCTGGGGAAGTCGGAAACATCAAAAGTTGTCTCTTTCATCATCTTCTCGACGTCGGCCTTCTTGAGGATTGTGCGTCGGATAGGAGGGCGGTTGCGGCGCTGGTCACGGGTGTAGTATTTGATGTCGTAGACGGTCTCGGGGTTGGACGTGGGAATGATGGCTTTGGCCTTGACAGTGGCGGGGCAGAACACACGATACTCGAGCGCGCCGGGCAGAGCGGACCTGTACTCAGGGTCAGCGCATGGGCCAGTGATCTCCCATGGCTTCTTGAAGAAACGCCTTAGGGTTTGCAGGAAAGATTTGGCTGATGAGGAGGCTGAGGTAGCGGCCATGGTAGGTAGAGATGGACACAAATGCCAGAGAGAGCGATAGGCAGAGAGGGAGAGGGAGGGGGAGAGAGAGAGAGAGAGAGAGAGAGAGAGAGCGAGCAAAGACCTTTGGTTCTAACCGGTTGCCGGTCAAACCGGGGAAGGAACCTGGGCTGGTAAGTGAAGTTTTTCAAATTGGTTCGGTTGGTGAACCGGAGGCAAATTAAGTCACGAGATGCTGGTCCTATTGAACCGTGATGTCATGTCTTCTCGTTTTCTCTTTTTTTTTCAGGTTTAGATGATTCAGAGGAGACGTTTGACAAAATTAAGAATTAAACTGCTGAACTCTGAATAAATATTTAAAATATTGAAGTATATTTTCGAGCTCAAATGAACCAACACTCAAAATTTAAATCATTTGATAAATTTGAATATATTTTTAAGAAAAAAAAAAGAACAAAAAAAATAGAGAACACATGAAAATTCAAATTATACAAAATTAATATCTTAATAATATTTCAACTAAAGAAAGTACAAACAATAAAAAATTATTTTCTCAATCACTTTTGAAAAAATCTTCATCTTGAAGAACTTTTAATTTCCATTAATACTAATATTAGTGTTTTTTTCTAATCATAATAGTTATAAATCTTATTGTAACTCATACCCACGATAAACTAGACTCTTGCACAAGCAATGGTGATATTAACATAGGTATAGGAAGAAGCCCTATCAAATACTGATTTTTTCTTTCGATCATATTTTGACTTTTAATATAAGGACATCCACTACAAAAAGTATTATAACTATAGATTGCTTGTTAAACTTTGTGAATTGAATAAAAATAAGATACTCCAAATTCGAGGGTCGGAGAGTTTTATAAAACATTCTTGGTGGGAAAAATATGAATAAAAGATTCCACTTAATTGAATAAGGTCTATAAATCTAAGAAATAATGAGAATTCTTAATCACTCTCAATATCTATTTTCAATTTGAAAAACCCACGATTTAAAAGGATTTGAATTTATGCCCTTTCATTTATTCCTCATAAATTGCGTTGATTTAACCAAAAGATTTCATTTCAACTAGAATTTGGCTATGCACTATGTATGAGAATCCCTACTAAGTATCCATGGCTAAATGATTAGAACACCTACCTCATAATTGATGAATATGTTCGTTCAATTTCTATTGGATGCATGTCAATCAAGCCCTCCAATCCAATAAGTCTATTGGAAATAACTCTATATCAATGGAGTCTTACATACATACATAACGAATTTGTTAGCCAAATAAGGCTTAAAAATTTTGTTTTAATGATAACAAATCAAGAAAACTTAACATATTTGGTTAAGTGATGATGTTTCAGGATTCAAGTGGTTTTAATAAAAGGTTCAAGATCTCAAATGGTTGATGAAATTCATTAAAAGTTTGGACTCAAAGATAAAAGATCTAATGAAGCTTAAAGTCTATTGAAAAATGAAGAAAAGATAGAATCAAAGAACGGAAGCAAAAGGCATCAAAACTTAATGTTTAAGAAAATTAGAATCTTAAGAAGTCTCACGTAAGTACTTCGCAAATCTCAATATAAATGTTTAAAAGCTCTTAGGAATCATTATGGACTTTGAGACCTGTTTTTAAAAACCTCAAAAAATGTTTTAAAGACTCAATTAAGTTTTCCAAGATTAAAGATTTAAAATCAAAGTTTTTGAAAATTTTTTAAAGTTGTAAGATTAGGCGACTGATAATGTTTCATCAGTTGACTGACATTTTTATACTGAAAAATGTGAAGCAAATAGAATAGAATCAGGCGACCGATATCTCAGGCTCAGGCGACCGACTCAGTACTAACTTTTGAAATATATTGAACTATAAAAGCCCACGCGATTGACCAATCAAGATCAGGCGACGGACACTACACTGACTTTCAAAATTTGTTGTTCTATAAAAGATCAGGCGACTGACCCTGATAGTCTTAGTCGACTGATCTTCATAATTTTCAAATTAAAATAGCAAGGGAAAGTTTCCAAATTGGATTACTTGGTCCCCAAACCTTGTGAAAACTTGGGAAACGCTCTAAGAAACTTAAGGAATACGAAATTAACTTTTTTTTATCTATAAATACATAGTAAACCTAAAGATCAAATATACCTACAAGAAGCAATCAATCAAAATTCTTTCTACACTTCAAAGCTTTCTTGCTCAAATATTTTCTGAAGTCCTACTATGTTTGTGCTAATATAACTCACAGTTTCTTATCGTTATCTAGATTTTCAAATCAAATCAGAACCCCGATGATATTTACTCGAACTTCATCTTTTTATATTGATTATTGATTGAAGTATATTGGTATTCAACTGTACTAAATCTACTCTTGTTATGAGTTCTTTTTGTACACAAGTTGTTCTTGTTTCTCTTGTTTTTTTTTTTTTTAACGATTCAAGGTTGTTGAATCGTTGGCTAACAAGAAGGGATATTGATGAGTCCCTAAAATATATGATTTTAGACCCTCATTTATCTCTGTTTATCCTCATTTTATTATGTATTCACCCAAAGTTATCATTGTTCAGAGTTATTCAAGGTTTTTTTGTCGTTTCAGGAAAAACAGGTTAAAACCATCGAGTTAAGCATTACAAGAAGCCAAGGAGGATTTGGAGGACTCAAAGCTCAAATTCAGATGTTCAGCTAAGCTCTAGAAGCTTTAGATCATAAATAGACAAGAAGATTGTAACAACCCGGGAAATTTTAAATAATTTAAAATAATAAGGAAGATGGAAGGGGAAGAAAGAATAAATTCGAAAGGTGGCAGCAAGCATTTGTCAACAAATAGACTGGTTTCGTCGACGAATGTTCTTCTTAGCCCATCGACGAGGGTACGTGTCTCGTCGACGAGGAATTACCGAGAGGGGGGTTTTCACGAACTGAAATTCGTCGACGAGTTCACTATTTCGTCGCCGAATTTTGTACAGGACTCGTCGACGAATCGACGTGTCTTGTCAACGAATCCCTACGTATAAATAGTGGATTTCTTTCATTTTTGCGGGAATTATCTGCATGTTTTCTCTCTCTCTCTCACTAAAATTCGGCACTACCACCTTCTCTTTTCGATTTTGGGTCGGATTTCTGCCGGTTCGACAATTTGAGGTCACCATGACACTCCTGGAAGAGTTCTCTACAAATCTGCTGGAGTGGATCATCAGTGGGACTAGTTAGGAATTCATCCCAAATTTAAGGTAAGGCTTTTTATGTAAAATTTGGTTTTACCCTAGTTGTAGAAAATATTATATGTGAAGAAATACTAAAGTTTAGTTCTGGGAGATGTGGTTTTCAGGGCGTTGAACGGGGAACCCTGCGGGTGCAGGACTGGTTATTTTAGGAGACTTTTCAGGAATTAGGTAAGGGGAAATATTTTATAATGGCTTTTTCATTATTTTAAAACGACTAGTTTTGAGTATGAATTCTTATATACATACAGGTATAATTTTCTAAACCTTGTTGGTATGGAAAATAATGTTTTTAGGTAGATAAATCATATTGGAAAAAATCTGTGTGGTTGAAACCATTTTTGATAGTTAAATGATTGTGATTAATGTGGAATGAGGAATTATTGAGACTGCGAATATTGTTTGGCTATGAAGTCTGCCTGGTTGAATATACTAATTGGTTGCGAATACTGATGTTGTGTATATTGTGGTAGGATTGTGGATATGTGGCATGATTGGTTTGTGGTTGACTTGTATTGTGGTTCATGTAAATTGTGATATAGCGTTGGCAATGGTATGAGGAGGTCATTATATCGTACCTAGTATAACCATCATATAACGTTGGCAGTGGTATGAAGAGGTCGTTATATGGACGTTTATATTGGGAGGTAAACATTAGCAATGGTATGAAGAGGTTGTTTACCTATTTACTATGAACGGAGTACTGTTTTGTGGCCTGTGTGGTTTGATTAGTCCTGTGTGGACCAGTCCTGTGTGGACGTTGATGTTGTAGTTTGAGCAGTCCTATATGGACATTGATGCTGTGTGATTTGATTAGTCCTGTGTGGAGCAGTCTTGTGTGGACGTTGATGCTGTGTGATTTGATCTTGTGTGGATTGATTATGATATGGGTGTATATGTGAAATTATGTGGGAAAGCGATTGTGTTGGTTGTGTACAACTATTAATTAATTAAGTATTTAGGGTAAAGTAGATTACTCCACCTGAGGGCTTGCTGAGAAAGGCGAGTACGCTGGTAATTGATTGTGGGTACCAGAGTAGAGGGAAACCACTTGTATGGACAGGTGATCTTCCCTATTCTCGGTGACTTTACCTGAATACATAACTCGATGGCTTATTGAGAAAGGTGATTGCCCTGGTGTTAGCACTAGAGCAGAGGGAACCTACTTGTATGGGCGGGTAGATTTCCTTATTCTCGGAAACTAACATTAAAATACTAATGATTATGGGTATGTGATTGGATGATAAAGACTTTGATTTTGTGTGATTATGGGTATGTTATTTGGACTTCTGGTGAACTGTGGGAACACTTTAGATGGATATATTAATTATATTATAAACACTGCAGCCACACACTATTATAAACTATTTCTTCCTTACTGAGAAGTGTCTCACCCCGTCGTATGTTAAATCTTTTTAGGTTATCCAGGTGATCGAGCTTAGATAGCTCTAGGGTGGGGTAGTTATTGTGAGTTAAATATAGCAGATCGGATATGTATTTAGTTTATGTTTTATATATATTAATCCTAGTTCTATAATATGAAGGATTAGGTTGTAATTATTATGGATCAATGTAAGTAAATATAGCACTCTGGTATTTTCTGTTGAAGATATTTATTAGTTCCGCTGTGTGAATGGTATCAGAGACGCGTGTCGGTCTTTTCACACACCGGGCCCCATGTGGCGGGTTTAGGGCATTACAAAGATGATGCTTGACCATGTGGCGCGACCAGCAAACCACAAGAGCGACTTAGTCTTCCACTGCAAACTCCAAGGTTCAAATTGAGATCAAAATGCTGCAAGGTTCGACCAGGTGCGTGACCAAGTGACACCCTGGAGCGACCACGTCGAGATACTGAGACAGAACTAAAATTCAAAAATATCGAGAGTCTCTACAAAGTGTTTAACCGAGAGACCTTTCAAGGCGACTATGTTAAGATACTAAGATTTCCTAAGGATCGAGATACAGCAAGTCTCGACCATGAAGACCCTGAGGCACGATGAAGTTGAAGTCATTAAAGATTCGAATCCCTAACTTCATGCGAGATCTGACTAGGGCGTGCACAAGAATGATAGAAGGGTGACTTGGTCGACAATGACAATCTTCTGCGCGAGATTTTCTGCAAACTTTCCTAACTCGTCAAACAACCCTTGTAAACTCTTGAGCCTATAAGTATTCACTACAAACACAAGCTCTAGGTTCCTCTTTGGCCTTCCTTAGGTTAGTGACAGACCTAGGAAGTCATTGAGAGCTAAGTTAGAATAGGAGTAGAGTAGTTTCGGTTCGTGTATTCATACAACAATCGTGTATATTAGTGACAAACGTTTGGAATGATAAAGGAATGATCTTTTTACTCATGCTTTCATTTATTGTTTTCCATTTACTTGTCTTGTGTTTTATAAAAGATTGCAGATAAGGATAAGCACTGCTACGTATCAGTTAGAGGGAAATAGTTAGCTACAAAACCGCGGAGGTGTTCGTTATCATTGAAACAGGGTATACTCCGGTTCCCGACCATACTTCGGAAAGTTGGTGCACCCTTGCTACCTTGTTCACTCGATCGCCCCTCTCCCGCTTTGGCCCGCTCAGGTTAGTACTTCTATGGAAGTTTGGATGAGCATAGTTAGAAGCATGGCGTCCAGCGTCTGATTCGGATCACAGTATCAATTTGTAGGAGTAAGGTAACTTAGAAATTTACTCGTTTTCTAGTAGTATAGATTTACTTGCTTTCCTTTACATGCTTTCCAGTAGTTATTAGACAATCACCATTGAGAAATACCATCTTTCACTTCTTTTTCATAACAAGGCTTTAGTAAACTAAATTGGAAGTAGTTTAATAACTACGCTTCAAATCTCCACGGATCAATACCCGACTTACCCACTTTCTACTAAACTTAGGATAGTTAGGTTTTATAAATATTATTTTTGGTAGTTAAGGACCCAATCCTTGGCGTGCCTACCAAATTTTGGCGCCGTTGTTGGCAACTTGGCTATGGTTAAAAGCCAACTTCTGCTTTAGGGTATTATTGCCTTGTTCTTTTGATTTGCTCTCCTTTTTTTTTTTTTTTCACTTTCTTGGTTAATTTATATTTTCTTTATTTTGTTTTTTGTTTTTGAAGTCTAAATTTGTGTGCTTACACGTGTGTATGTTTGATCTGCGTTCTTTGGAACTCGAGATAATTCTCATAGATCTTGAGATTGAAAAATTCCATAGGTCCCCTAGGAAACCTACCTCTAATCCAAAGAAGGTTGATTCATCAAACTGAAAGCAATGGCTGAAGATAACCCCCCGGTTCTCGCTGAACAAATCCTGAAACCCCATGCTCCCCACCTACCCGTGGTGGGAGAGCAACACCTTCAGCCTCTTAGGACCTACTTTGTACCTAATGCATACACACCACCGTCTTGTATCCGGTTCTTGGTTGTTCAGGTAGCACAATTTGAGATAAAGACTTCAATCATCTTAATGTTGCTCAACTTTCATGGGCACTCTACTAAAAATCCTTATCAGCATCTAGATGAGTTCTTGAAAATTTCTTCCACCATTCGCATCCGTAATTCTAGTGATGATGCTCTCCGTCTTAAGCTTTTCTCATTCTCTTTGAAGGATAAGGCCAAATATTGGCTAGCCTCCTTAAAACCAAACTCAATGGCCAATTGAGGCACCATGCAACATGAATTTCTTAAAAATTACTTACCAATTGGGAAGACTAACCAATTTCGGAGAGCCATCACAAGCTTCTCATAGATGGATGGGGAACTCTTTTTCGAGACCTGGGAGCGCTTTAAGGACCTGCTCCGAAAATGCCCACATGACCAGGTCCCCAAGTGGCAATTAGTCCAAACTTTTTACGAAGGGTTGGCTGAGAGAGATTGGTCCATGGTTGATGTGTCATGCGGAGGTACTTTCCTCACCAAGCACAAGAACGAGGCATGGATTCTCTTTGAAAATCTAGCTGAAAATTCTCAGCAGCACATGGCTGCCACTCGTAGGCTACCTAATCCATCAAACTCTAAACTAAAGCGAGTTTACAAGGTGGCACTAGCCAAGACCTAGCCCCTACCTTGTATGTCATCTCTAAAAAATTAGACTAGTTCTTATCCTTAGGACCGCTGTATGTAGATGTATGCGCAATCTGCTCTAACCCTTCCCATACGTATTACAATTGCCCTCACGAGCATGCCCAGCCTGAGCTTGTGCACAAGGAAGTAAAGGTCACCCACAATTGGTATGAAAAGCCAGCTAATGACCCCTACTTAAATACCTACAATCTCAGGTGGAAACAATATCCTAACTTCTCGTGGAGGCCACAAGCGTCGGGTTTTCAATCTCAAATACCTCCATAAGCTCTTAATGCTCCTCCTCCATGACCATATCAAAATTTCTGAAGTCACCCTGACTCCAACCCTAAATCGTCATTATTGCAGCAGCGACCTCCACCTCAACCCAAATATGATTCATTTCAAGAGACGGTGCCGACAACCCTCAAGCGAATCGAAGTCAACCGTTAAGTGGATCGGCAACTCCTTCACTCCCATTCCCAATATATCGAAAAGCTAGAAACTGCCATGGGGTAGCTAGCTGCTACTCTAAGTAGGAGAGATGAAGGTAAGTTACCAAGTCAGCCCATAAATAAATCAAAAGGGGCAATATGGGGTAGAGTGTGAACCAGACACTGGTCCGACAGCTTATCCTGAGTAGGCCCAGGTGGTAAGTTGTAAGGTGACAAATAATGAAACCGAGGAGCAATTGAGCAAAGAAGAGAAAGAAGAAGAGGAGAAGGTGACACCAATTACTGATCCTTATCTCCTACCTTCTTCCAGACTAAAACATGACCACCCCGCTTCCTCATCCGTGGTTGGAGGGACCAAGCCACATTATGCCCCTCATAGGGCCTTTCATGTCTCTTTAGCCCCATGCCCTTTAAATCTTCCTATACCATGCTCATCAAATGCAGAGACCACCACTGAGTCCATTTTAGGCGCATTCCAATGATTTCAAGCCAACCAACCCCTCTTGGATGCAATGAATAAACGCCTAGATATGCACAAATCATCAGGGAACTATATAGGCTGCAAAAAGAATTAAAGGCAGCTATGAATGAACAAGCATGGTTGATTGAGCATTCAAGTTCCATGACACAAAGCCATCTCCCTCCTAAACTAAAAGACCTCGGCTCCCCCTTTGTCTCTTGTGTAAATGGTGATTATGCTATTGAAGGGGCTCTTTTAGATCTAGGGGCAAGTGTAAACGTCCTCCCATATTCAACCTATTAGCAACTTAACATTGGAAAGCTACAAACCACTCATGTCACATTGAGTTTAGCTAATCAATCCCTTAAGAAACCTAGGGGTGTAGTAGAGGATGTCATAGTCACAATTGTAGAATTTCATTATCCGACTAACTTCATTATTCTATATATGGAACCCTCCACAAACTCAATCCCTGTCCTTTTGGGACGACCAATCCTAGTCATGGCTAAAACCTGCATTCAATGTAGGATGGGGATTATGGACATTTCATGGGGTCATAAGCAACGTAGGCTGAACATATTTAATGCCTCCCAACATCCACCTAACATCATCCAAGTTATGGACGAAGACGTGATTGATAAAATTGTTAGGTAAGCAACTTCTTGAATGCTATGGAAATACCCTTGGGATAGTATTATTATTACTTTCAGCTTGGAAGGCCCTCCATTGCCGAATTTGAGGACTCTTTGAGCAATTATAACAAAAATGAGTGGTCACAAATCCGAAAATAAGGCTGGGGGTTATGCAACGTCGAGTGTGAGGAAGAGAAAAGAGAAACCAATATTAATTGGGACTCAAGCTAAATTCAAGTTGAGTTTCAAAGCGTCTCACTGAAGACTATAAACTTAGCGCTTCTAGGAGACAACTCAATAGTTTTTCTTTTCTTTTTGAGTCATTAAGGTAGTTAGAGGAGACTAACTAGGAGCTAGAGTCCTTAGAGTAGGTCATAGGATAAGTTGGGGGTATGCGATTAGAGTAAGTAAACATGTTGATACTAATGACATATACATGGTGCTCTTGGCTGGCATTGGTCTTTTGTGCTACAGGGTATCTTTGCATGCATGCTATTCTAGTTATTGTATTTTGAAAGTATACTATTTGTTCTTACTGGAACATTGCACTATCCTATCCCTTGTATGGGTTCTATTTTCTGTCTATACTTTAGTAAGGACACTAAAGTTCTAAGTTGGGGGTAAGGGGTGACACACTGCATGGCACATTCATGCACAAAATGACACAATTTTAAATTTTTGAAACTAAGTTCCAGCGAACTATGATAATATATTTTAACCCTTACCTTTACACCTTATCTAACCTACTGTTTGAAATGAATAAGCTTTTTAGGTATAAGATCTCAGTATGCTCACAAACAATGTAGTAAACCAGTTGTGTAAAGATCACATAACATGGCCGACAACTTGATATTACTCTGGGTCGTTAACCAATGGTTTGTTCAGGTTAATACTGCAATGTAAACTCTAGTATTTACATGGTAATTTATGGGGCTAAAAATACACTTACATGTGATTTGCAACACTTAGGGTTCTTTGAGAGCATTAAGAGAACAACTGTGGCGACTATGACACCTTGTGAGGTACTATTGAGCTATCTGTTCATTTCTTGAGTTTTATAGGTCAAACTCTGGGTTTGTAAAACTCAACTTTCTTTCTTTTTCTGGATTTCCTTTGTCAACTAGTCTTTACTCTTGTATTTGCTAGCCTAAAGGGGACATCAAGTGAAGAGATATAAACCTAGGTCTTGTAGCTTACTCAAGACATAAAGGTCAAGTCACCCTTAGAGACTGACTTTTTCCATGGACTCCTGTTCGAGTTACAGTCCTATTGGAAATATGAAGACAAGATAAGAATGTGATGATTTTTTTTAGCGAACCATGTAAAGAAAAAAAAAGTGAAAAAGAAAGAAAAATCTGAGTAGAGAAAAATAAAAACAAAAATATACACCTGCTCTAAGAAAAGATAAAAAGGTCAAACTGAGGACACACACTACGAGTTTGCATGTATGAAGGATCTTCAAACCAATGCATTTGCTGAATTCATGCAAGTCTGGGAATAAGTTCATCTAGGGTGGTCTTGACTAAATGTGGCGAGTGAGTGAGAAGATGTTAGGGTGAAGGAGCCGACACCTCAATAAGGGCTGGATCTCTTTCCTATAAGACTAGTCCACTCCACACTTTTAATGTTAGTTCTTCAAATATGTGGGACATTTGATCATGAAACTCTTCCCCACATATGAGAGTGAACCCATTTTCTTGAGTGAATTGTGAGGGAATAAACCAGTGAGGCTTAGTCAAGACGGACCTTCTGTAGGTTGCTCCGGCATTCTGGTGAGAACAAATCATTATACTGACACATGCCCTTTGAAGTTGTGCTATTCAACTTGGCTTTACATGCTAATATTAATTTGAATTTAATAATAGGTTAATCCTCTACGAGAAGAATCTTGAAAGGGGAATGTTGTTATGTTGAGTTTTTCTATGATTAAATGCGTGCGTGTGTGTATAATGGAGTTGTGTATGAGGAAATTATTTATGTTATAAATGATATCTTTGTATGTAAAATGGTATGATTGTGTTGCATGCGTTTCCATATTTTAAACGGGTGTTTGTGGGTATCACCCCGGAAACCCTCATAAGACTAGAACTCGCCCACTAGGATCAACCTAAGGGGTTTAAAGCCTTCTTGCATATAGTAAATGCAATCGTGCTTCCCACGAAAAAAGGATGTAGGTAAGATTTGGTAGTTTTCTTAGATTTTGCTTTGCTCGAGGACTAGCAAAGTGTAAGTTAGGGGTTGTGATGAGTCCCTAAAATATATGATTTTAAACACAAGTTCTGGGTTCCCCTTTGGCCTTTCTTAGGTTAGTGACAGACCTAGGAAGTCATTGAGAGCCAAGTTAGAATAGGAGTAGAGTAGTATTAGTTCGTTCGTGTATGGAGTGTCCGACGCCCTGTGACAACCGGCGGCATTCATACAACAACCGTGTATTTTAGGATCTCCTTTTGTACTTTTGGCGTTAGTGACAAACGTTTGGAATGATAAAGGGATGATCTTTTTACTCATGCTTTCATTTACTACTTTCCATTTACTTGTTGTGTGTTTGATGAAAGATTACAGATAAGGATAAGCACTACTACGTATCAATTAAAGGGAAATAGTAGGCTACTGAACCGCGGAGGTGCTCATTATCATTGAGACAGGGTATACTCCGGTTCCCGACCATACTCTGCCCGGTTGGTGCACCTTGCTACCCTGATCCCTAGATCATCCCACTCTTGCTTTGGCCCGCTTGAGTTAGTACTTCTATGGAATTCTGATGAGCGTAGTTAGAAGCATAACGTCCAGCATCTGATTTAGATCACAATATCACTTTGTAGAAGTAAGGTAACTTAGAAATTTACTTGTTTTCTAGTAGTATAGATTTACTTGCTTTCCTTTACATGTTTTTTAGTAGTTATTAGACAATCACCATTGCAAAATACCATCTTTCACTTCTTTTTCATAACAAGGCTTTAGTAAACTAAATTGGAAGTAGTTTAATAACTGTGCTTCAAGTCTCCATAGATTGATACCTGACTTATCCATTTTCTACTAAACGTGGGATATTTAGGTTTATAAATATTATTTTTGGTAGTTAAGAACCCAAGCCTTGATGAGCCTACCAAATTTTGGCGCCGTTGTTGGGGACTTAGCTACGGTTATAAGCCAACTTCCACTTTAGGGTATTATTGCCTTGTTTTTTTTATTTGCTCTCCTTTTGTTTTCATTTTCTTTGTTAACTTCTATTTTCTTTATTTCGTTTTTTTGTTTTTGAAGTCTGAATCTATGTGCTTACATATGTAGATTACCACTATTACTCACTTAACGGGTGGAGTGAAACCGGTTACAACTAGGTCAAATTACCAAGGCTGACCTCAACCTTTACACACTCTCCTTACGGGGCAGAGAAGGCCCTACTGATCCTTACGGGTTAGATGAACACCCCCTCAGGCCACGCCTAGAATACAACAGATGATAACAATTTTTGCGTACAATTCAAATGCTTCTACACAAGCAAATATGTACCACTATGCACAATACAACTAATGCACTCACAGATGATCAAGAATTAATGTTCAAGTGAGATTTCATTAACCAATGTGTCTCAACAATATCTGTGTCAATATGTGTATGTGAGAGTGAGATCTTTGATTTCAAGATAATGTATTTGCAATATGAATATTCAAAGCATCTCCAGAACCCTAAGCAAACATCCTAAGAAATATTTTTCAAAGACCAAGCACAATGGATATTAGGGTTTAAACTTGCTAAAAATGATTTTATCAAAACACAAAGCAAGCTTATGAAACTTGCAATAAGGATGCAAGTTCTTAAACCAATGAAGAGTTTTTCCTAATCTAATATTTATAAGTAAAATGCCATGGGAAAAATTTTAAGCTACTTTCCAAAATCAACAATCAACAAATGCAAGTATGGGAATGTTGTTAGCTAGCAAAGAGGATAAATGAATACCCACAAAAATAATCTCTCTCAAAGATATGTAATTTAAATAAGTATGAGGAGATTTTGCAATATGATTTTTAAAAAATGGGAGTATGTAAGATTTAGCACAATAAATTTTCAGAGAAAAATTTTGCTAATCTATATGCTAATCTCTTGCTAACAAATGAAGGGGTATATAGAGAGTTGGGAAAAAATGCTACCGTTGGGGACATCAAGGGTAGAGTTTAATGAAAATTAATCCTGATTTATTGCGGTAAAAATTTACCAACCTGAGAGGTTTCGGTCAACCAAATCACTAAGTTCGGTCGACCGTGGCATTTTTGAACTAAGGTTTTGGTCAACCAAATTAAGGCGATTTTGAACCCTCTGAGGTTCGGTCGACCAAAGCATGTTCAATTAACCAAATTCAAAGGTTCGGTCGACCAGGTCAAATTTGAACTAAGATTTTGGTCGACCAGGGCATTGGGAATTCCCCATGTGTCAATTCAGTCGACCGTATGTGCCAAGTTCATTTGAAAATGGTCGACCAACCAAAGTCAAAATGTTGACTTTAGTTCGGTCGACCGAAACTTCTATGTAGCTTTAGGTTTGGTTGACCGAGACCACTTAAGATGTGAATTTAAGCCCTATTTTAGTCTCTGTGTTTCATCAACCCAGTGTGACTAAGCATAAGGCATTTTGGGTTATGTGGGTTATGATTCCTATGGTCATTCGAAGGCCTCTTGAGAGTCAACCCCAAAAATCTGACGTCGGTTGACCAAATCCCTAAGGTCAAACTATGCTCTTGAGCATTTAACTCTTATCATGCATGATATGCAAATATTACAAACCCAAAATATAAAACAAAATACATTTTACAATAAGAACAAATGTCTTCAATCTTCTTGCTCGTGTGTCTTTATGAAATACACCAGATACATATGATCTTGGAGTTTCTTCTGGCTTCCAAGTCCCTTGCTCTTATGTGTGCTGAAATTTAGACTCGTTCACATACTTAAACACACATAAGATACTGGTACTTTGTTAGCATCAAAACAGAGATCGTACACAAAAAGTTAACTTTTTTCTACAAATAATAATAATAATAATAATAATAATAATAATAATAATAATAATAATAATAATGCTTATAGAGTTGTTTTTTAAAGGGAAATAAAAGGAACCAAGATTACTTATTTAAAAAATAAAAAAAAAATTTAATCCAGCAAAAAGGGTAAAATACATTATATGATATTTGGCTCATTGGACAAATCTATGACAACTAACAACACAGGTTGCTGAAATTCTTTGAACCTCAAGAGAGGTTTGAATAATAATGACAAATCTCGAAGGAGGTTCGTGAAATTTACCCATCTTATTGAGTAAAATTAGTAGTTAAAACAACAACATGGGTACACCACATAGATTAAATGGAAGGAAGAGAAAAAAAAATGACCATCTCAACATGGCATCATTAATGATTCATATGAATTTTGCAAGATAAAATCCCCCTCCATGGCTCCATCCTTATGCCACTGCCCCAAAAGGCAATACACTTATGGTGGAAACGAAGTTCAACCAATCATTTGAAATAATTCAAGATAGAAGTCCAAAAGAAGGTAGGTAATATAAAATTTTCTGCTCTAGTAGTTGCTTTTATATGTCAAAGGCATGAAGAAAATATAAAATAGGACCAGAATGTTGTAAAACATTTATATTTATATGGATAACTATCTAGATAATAGGTTACAACCTTTGGTATGCTCATATAATGGTTCATTGTGTAGTTAGCTTTTGGGATGCCAATGTATTTGCCTATATATGGACATGCTTTACAACAAAATGAGATAATAAGAGGATTAGCAGAATCTAATTCCTGAAGAACTAGACTGTTGAATTTCTATAGCTCCATTTTTTTTTTTGTATTCCTCTTTTTATTTCATTTACAACACGTTATCAGCACGATCAAGTCTCTAATGGTATAGCAAGTTTTGTTGGTATTATTTTAAGGTAAGAATCTTGTTTCTTTTAACATTTGTTATCTATATAACTTTAGTTTTTTGTCAAACTATATTTATATGTTAACTATATCTCTTATCTTGAGTACGTGTCCTTGAATATTTTTATGTTGGAATATATGTGAGAATAACATTTTCATTTAATATTTACCTAACTTTGAATTTTTATTTGTTTTCAAAGTGACTTTATGATGTCAAACCTCACAAAGCTTGAATTCATTGCCCTTGATATTTCTGGAAGAAATTATTTGTGAATTTGTTCCCGATTTATCCTTTTTTAAAAAAAATATATTAAATCGAGAAATAAATTTTTCTGCGTAATAAATCAGAAAATAAATTCTTTTATGGCAGCAATGAATCTGACAAGAGTAATAAATAGATTATAAATTCTTCTGCATAATTTTTTTTATTTATTCGTTTGCTTTTGTTTTCAACATTAAAAAGTTACTTATTAGATCATGTAATGTAGAGCAAACTTTTATTTAAAGCCTAGATCAAATCATACAAATATAAATTTGTTAATCGGAATCGAATTATAATTAATTTATACATTAAATGACTTAGAATATATATATATATATATATATATATATATATATAATAGAAAACTTTTGTGATAGATTTTTAAATACTTAACATTTTATCAAATTATAATTTAAAAAAAACTTAGTTATTATATTATGAAATAAATTATGATGGTAAAAAAAAGGCTTGAACTTAAAATGAGAATGAAAGATTATCCATCATTTGTTATAAATTATTTGATTCAAATAATTATAAATTCCTTGCTTAATTAAATTTAATATGAGTTATAATTTTTTTATCTAATAATTTGTCTAAACTTTTCTTATAACTTCTGCAAGGCTAGAGGAGGTAAGCGCATCAATAAGCAATCGAACAATTCCGAGGGAAGATTGTATATCTCCGGAAAAGCATCATCACCTACAACCACAATATCAAAAACAAAAACACAAAAGAAAAATAATTTCATTGTATAACTACTTACACACTTCATTGCAGCACACAAAGAGCAACGACCTTGAGATTACCAGAGAGTATCTCTTTAGTCACTGCTTCCATGCACAAAGATAGGAGTGATGGAGATTCACCCATTGTGGAAAGTTGCGATGTTGCTGGAGAACAGACATACAAATCGAAATGGCAGGAAAAAAAAATGAAGCGAAATTGGAAGGTGCGGATCAGACCGAAACAGAAGTCATTTCAAAAATTAAAAAAAAAATAAATATTATTTAAAACTATTAACTATTACTCATTATTCATTACAATAATTAATTTTGTTCCTTGGGAGCAGTCAGGTTGTGGGATGGCCACCTATAAGGGCGTCGCCGTCTTCGGCATCGAGTGCATTGATGACTTCTGATTGAATAGGGCATTGGAACAAGACAACGAAAACAAAAGTAAAAAATAAATAAAAAAAAAATTACGCAGAAGAATTTATTATCTATTTATTACTCTTGTTAGATTTATCGCTGCCATAAAAGAATTTATTTCCTGATTTATTACGCAAAAGAATTCATTACCTAGAAGAATTTATTTCCCGATTTATCATTTAAAAAATATATATTAAATAATATCTTTTTGGGAAAATAACTCTCGGAATGACACGTTGTAAATCTCGCTATCATAAAAGAATTTATTTCCCAATTTATTACGCAGAAGAATTTATTTCCCGATTTATCATTTTAAAAATATATATATTAAATAATATATTTTTTGGAAAAAATAATTCCTAAAATGACACATAGCAAATCTTGCTATTTGAAGTAGCGAGATTACGTTAGAGTCATTCCGGGAATTATTTTCCCAAAAAATGTATTATTTAAAATATATTTAAAAAAAAAAGATAAATCGGGAAAAAACTCAATTATCTGCCATGGATACTTGATGCTGAGATTCACCTTAATGCTATGAATCTTGGAAGTACAATTGAAGAAGAAAATCAAGCACCCCTGCAGGATCGCGCAAAGGTAATGATTTTCCTTCGACACCATTTACACGAAGTATTGAAAATTGAGTACCTTACTATTAAGGATCCATTAGTCCTCTGGAACAACTTAAAGGAGAGATATGAACACTAAAAAATTGTAATTCTTCCAAAAGCTTAATATGATTGGATACACTTGCGACTGCAAGATTTAAAACTGTAAGTGAATATAATTCATCCTTATTTGAAATTAGCTCTCAATTGAAGTTATGTGAAGAAAAAAATTACCGATGATGATATATTAGAAAAAACATATTCGACTTTTCATGTCTCGAATGGGCTTATGTAGCAGCAATATGGAGAGCGTAGATTTACAAAATATTCTAAGCTAATTTCTTGTTTACTAGTGGTTGAACAAAATAATGAGCTTTTGTTGAAAAACCATCAATCTCGTCTAACTGGTTTGACATCATTCCCTGAAGTGAATGTCTTTTTCTCAAGGTCGCGGTGGTAAAAGGGGTCGTGGTAGGAAAACTTGTTGGACCCGTGATGATCATCCTTCAAAGTTTGAAAGAAAAAGTGCTGAAAAGACTCAAAGGAAATGGGTAAAGAATAAAGAAAGCTTTGAACAAAATAACAAAGTGCAAAATAATGACAATATTTGCTATAGGTGTGGAATAAAAGGTCATTGGTCTCGAATATGTCGCACTCCTAAACACCTAGTTGATCTTTACAAGGCATCGTTAAAAGGAAAAGGGAAAAATGTTGAATTGAATTTGTCTGAACCTGATGAGTCCCTGAAATATATGATTCTAGACCCTTATTTACCTATGCTTATCCGCATTTTATTATGTATTTACCAGAGTTATCATTGTTCAGAGCTATGTAAGGTTTGTTTGTCTTTTCAGAAAAAATAAGTTAAAACCATGGAGTTAGGCATTGCAAGAAGACAAGGATGATTTGGAGGATTCAAAGCTCGAATTCAGACATTCAACCAAGCTCCAGAGGCTTCAAATCATAAATGGACAAGAAGATGATACTCGACCATATGGCGCAACCAGCGAACCATAGGGGCGACTTAGTCTTCCACTGCAAACTCCAAGGTTCAGACTGAGATCAGAATGCTGTAAGATTCGACCAAGTGCTTGACCAAGTGACCCACTGGGGTGAGTACGTTGAGATACTGAGACAGAACTGAAATTCAAAAGTACCGAGAGTCTTGACGAAGTGGTCGATCAAGAGACCTTCTGGGGTGACTATGTCAAAAGACTGAGAATTCCTAAAGATCGAGATACTGCAAGTCTCGACTATCAACTTGACTATCAAGACCTTGAAGCGCAACAAAGTCGAAGACATTGAAGATTTGAATCCCTGACTTCCCACGAGATCCGACTAGGGTGCGCACAAGAATGACAAAGGAGCGACTTGGTCGACAGTGATGATCTTCTGTACAAGATTTGCTATAACCTTTCCTAATTTGTAAAACAAACATTGTAAACCCTAGAGCCTATAAGTATTTTCTACGAACACAAGCTCTGGGTTCCTCTTTGGCCTCTCTTAGGTGAGTGACAGACCTAGGAAGTCATTGAGAACCAAGATAGAATAGGAGTAGAGTAGTTTTGGTTTATGTATGGAGTGTCCGATGGCTTGTGACAACCAGCGGTGTTCATGCAACAGCCGTGTATATTAGGATCTCCTCTTGTACTTCTGGCGTTAGTGACAGACGTTTGGAATGATAAAGGGATGATATTTTTACTCATGCTTTCATTTATTGCTTTCAATTTACTACTTTCCATTCATTTGCTGTGTATTTGATAAAAGGTTGTAGATAAGGATAAGCATTGCTACATATCAATCAAAGGGAAATAGTCAGCTACAGAACCACAGAGGTGTTCGTTATCATTGAGATAGGGTATACTTAGGTTCCCAACCATACTCTGGACGGTTGGTGCACCCTTGTTACCATGTGCCCTTGATCGCCCCTCTCCTTCTTTGGCCCACTCGGGTTAGTATTTTTATGGAAGTCTGGATGAGTGTAGTTAGAAGTATGGCATCCAGTGTCTTATTTGGACCACAGTATTTCTTTGTAGGAGTAGGGTATCTTAGAAATTTACCTGTTTTACGATAGTATAGATTTATTTGCTTTTGTTTATATGCTTTTCGATAGTTATTAGACAATCACCATGGCAAGATACCATCTTTCACTTCTTTTTCATACAAGGAATTAGCAAACTAAGTTGGAAGTGGTTTAATAACTGTGCTACAAGTCCCTGAGGATCGACCCGACTTACCCACTTTCTACTGAACTTGGGATAGTTAGTTTTTATAAATATTATTTTTGGTAGTTAAGAGCCCAAGCCTTAGCGAGCCCACCAAATTTTGACACTGTTGTCAGGGACTTGGCTATGGTTATAAGTCAACTTCTGCTTTAGAGTATTATTGCCTTGTTCTTTTGATTTGCTCTCCTTTTGTTTTCACTTTCTTTGTTAATTTCTATTTTCTTTATTTGATTTCTATTTTTGGAGTTTGAATCATTGTGTTGCAAGTGTGTATGTTTGGTCTGTGTTCTTTGGACCCAGAGATAATTCTCATAGATCTTGAGATTGAAAAATCCCGTAGGTCCCTTAGGAAACCTATCTCTAATCCAAAGAAGGCAAAGTCGTTTGAACTGAAAGTTATGGCCGAAGATAACCCCCCGGCTCCTATTGAACAAATTCCAGAACCCCATGCTCCCCACCTACCTGTGGTGGGAGAGCAACACCTTCAACCCCTTAGGGACTACTTTGTGCCTAATGCATATGCATTGCCATCTTGCATCTGATACCCAGATGTCCAGACGACACAATTTGAGATTAAGACTTCAATCATCTCGATGCTACCCATCTTTCATGGGAACTCCACTAAAAATCCTTATCAACATCTAGATGAGTTCTTGGAGATTTATTCAACCATCTGTATCCCTAATTTCAGTGATGATACTCTCCGTCTTAGGCTCTTTCCGTTCTCTCTAAAGGATAAGGCCAAATATTGGCTGACGTCTTTAGAACCGAACTCGGTGACCAACTAGGCTACCATGTAGTATGAATTCCTTAAAAAGTACTTTCCAATTGGGAAGAGTAATTAGCTTCAGAGAGCCATCACAAGTTTCTCACAGATGGATGGGGAACTCTTTTTTGAGACTTGGAAGCGCTTTAGGGACCTGCTCCGTAAATGTCCACATCACCAAGTCCCCAAGTGGCAATTAGTCCAAATTTTCTACGAAGGGTTGGCTGAGAGAGATAGGTCTATGGTTGATGCGTCGTGCGGAGGTACTTTCCTTACTAAGCATGAGAATGATGCTTGGATTCTTTTTGAAAATCTGGCAGAAAACTCTCAGCAGCACATGACTGCCACCCGTAGACTAAGTAATCTATCAACTTCTAAACCTAAGGGAGTTTATGAGTTGACCGCAAATCAAGACCTAGCCCCTACTCTGCATGTTATATCTAAAAAATTAGATCAATGCTTATCCCTAAGACCACAGACAATAACGTGTGTAGAGGTTTGTGCAATCTACTTGACCCTTCCCGTACATGTTACAATTGCCCTCACGCACATTCCCAGCCTGAACTTGTGCACGAGGAAGTAAAGGTCACCCAAAATTGGTATGATAAGCCCTCTAATGACCCATACTCAAACACATACAACCCTGGGTGGAAACAACATCCTAATTTATCGTGGAGGCCACAAACTCCGGGTTTCCAAGCCCAAAGACCTCCATAAGCCCTGAACGCTTTGCCTCCATAACCGTACCAAAATCTCCAAAGTCATTCGAACTCAGCCCCTAGACCTTCAACCATGTAGCATCCACCTCCACCTTAGTCTAGATATGATTCATTTCAGGAGACGGTGTTGACAGCCCTTAAGCGAATCAAAGTTGATCGTCAAGTGGACCGGAAACTCCTTCACTCTCATTCCCAATCTACCACCATGGGACAACTAGCCACTACTCTAATTCGGAGGGATAAGGGTAAGTTTCCAAGTCAGCCTATGATAAATCTAAAGGGACAATATAGGGTAGAATGTGAACCGGATTCTGGCCCCTCATCATACTCTGAGCAGGCCCAAGTAGTAACCACACTTCAAAATGATAGGCTGATAGCTGAACAAGGCAAGGAGCAGCTGAGCACGGGGGAGACCCAAGATGAAAAACTGGGAGCACCCAACACTGATTTATGCACTATTTCTTTCTCTAGTCGGGTACAAATACCATTGAATATCATGCCTACCACCATAAAGACCACCCCTCATTTTGCCCCCAACAGGGTTTTTAACAGTTACCCAGTGACATGTCCGACAGCCCCACTTGCACCCTCTATATTCATGAAAGAGACTTCCACTGAGTCGATTTGGGACATGTTTAAACAAGTAAGAATGGATAAGCCTCCCTTTGATGACATCAAACACTCACTTGCGTTCATAAAATTCCATAGGGACTTGTCAACGTAGGAGATAGAATCAAGGGTGCACATAGATGGCTTGGTTAAGCAGGCCGAGCATATGAGTGCCATAATACTAAAGCATTTTGTTCCTAAACTAAAAGACCCCGGCTCACCTACTATTTCATGTGTAATTGGCAATTACACCATTGAGGGGGCCCTTCTATATTTAGGAGCAAGTGTGAATATCCTTTTATACTCGGCCTATCAAAAACTTAACACAGGAGCGTTGCAACCCACTTTGGTTTCTTTATGCCTTGTTGATCGATCTCTTAAGCAACCCCGGGGTGTGGTAGAAGACGTGGTAGTCAAGGTGAGAGATTTCCATTACCATGTTGATTTCATCATTTTAGACATGGAGACTGTTAGAATTGGTGTGATCCCAAGAGGGGGGGGTGAATTGGAATTTTTAAAAATTTATCTCCTAGGTTAAATGAAATATCCGTATAGTACAACCTAGGGTCTTTTTATGCAATTCCAATCTGCCAATAATGTAATGTGTGGAAATTTAAATCATGCACATCATTCATACCGTAACATACACGTATGGTAAATATAAAGTGTGGAAATGTAAACACACACACGATATGTTATCAGGGTTCAGCCAACTGTGTCTACATCCCCGCCTCTAGCTCGCAAGCCCGAGGATTCCACTAAAGGCTCACTTAACGAGTGGAGCGGCACCATTTACAATCAGGTCAGTTAGCACAAGGGTGACCTCAACCTTTACAACCAAGTCAATTAGCGGGGCTAACCTCAATCTACACGCCTTAACAGGATAGCGCACCTAGCTTTCTAATCGGGTCTAAGCCAATCCGGGACTATTTCAAATGGCTAGTCTCCCTCTTCAGGCCCGTGCCTGGAAATACAACATATTTGAAATACAAAACAATGGTACGATGATTATGCTTTCATGTAAAGCAGATATGTACCCAGTTACGCGCAATCGCATACACCACCAAATGATATAATATGTAAGCTCAGTGTGGTCTAATATTTCAACTCTCAAAATGTATTTGCTATCTATGTAATCAGTGCCTGAGAGTGCAATCACTATAATATTTGTATCACAAGATGTATTCAATCTAAGTGCTCAAACAAAAATATTAACCAATCAATGAATATTGCAACAAATATTTTTATCACACAAGCAAATACCTCTTCAAAGATTTATCAAAATAAAACACACAAGATATTTGAAAGTGATTTGAAAAGAGTTTTTGCAACCAAAATCAAATACAAGCTTCTCAAGATATTGCAATAACGATGCAATACTCAAAAGCTCAAGTGAAGTCTTCTTAGGATAGACGTATTGATAAAGTCCCCTAAGAGCACTTAAGGTCTTGCTCACAATCAAAATAATATCAATCAAGCATAAACTTGAGAGAGCAAACCTTATGGAACAACCACACTTAAATCACACTTACAAGGATGTTTGAGTAGTAAGATCAGGAAAGAATAAGTGTTGGAGGCTCAAAAATGAGTATTGTAGATTTTGGGAATTTCAAAGGATTTCTCCTAATCAATATTGCTAATCCCATACTAATTTGCACAAATGATCTCATATATATAGACATGGGAAAAGTTATGACCGTTAGGGACCTATTGGGTATTATTAGGAAAGTTTTAAACCATTTTAACGTAATTAACCCTGTTTAAAATATTTAACCATGGTAAAAAATTCAAGGCAACCCGAGAGACCTGGTCGACCAGAAGACTTTTGATCGACCGAAGTTCATATGGCTCGGTCGACCGGGTTAATTTTGAACTTCATGGCTAGTCAACCAAGAAGGGTGATTTTTCAGTTTGCGAGGTTTGGTAGACTAGGAAGATTTGAACTAGATAGTTCGGTTGACCATACCATTGGGACATCTCCTGAGGACCCTCGGTCGACCAGAGCGTTGGAGTACATTTTGGGCTTGGTCGACCAGGTGGTCAAGAAGTTGACTCCTAGGAGGTTCGGTCGACTGGGTGCATTTAAACTAAGTGAGTTTAGTCGACCAGACTGTGGTCAAACTGTTGACCTGGTCCGGGTTCGGTCGACCGGGGCATTTTGTATATGGGAGTACGGTCGACCGAACATGTAATTTTCATACATTTCGGTTCTTTTTAAGTTGTGCAAACACCCTAATCAAATGACCAAACATATATGTGCATGAGTGAGTGTCCTAGGGTCATTTCTAGGTCTTTTTGAAGACACTGAAAAAATCCGGTGTCGGTCGACCTAATCCCTAAGGTCTTTTTCATTTTGAACTTACCTATTAAATCATGCAGGTGATGTATGCAATTATTACAAACCAAAGACCCTAATTACTATTACAGACCCTTTGCATAAATGAGATACATTATAATGCATAAAATTGGGTCTTCAATCTTTGATCTTCTCTTTATGCATTATGATATGTCAATTTGAATTCCTGCACATAACCTCAAACACGCATTAAATATAACATGTATTTGTCATTATCAAAACCGGGCATGACCTATAAGGTCAACAGAGACCTCCACAAACCCGACCCCTGTCCTTTTGGGATGACCATTCCTAGCCACGGCTAATGCCTGCATTCAATGTATAACGGGGATTATGGACATCTCATGGGGTCATAAGCAACGTAGGTTGAACATATTTAATGCCTCCAAACATCCACTTAACGCCGTCCAAGTTGTGGATGAAGACATGATTGATCAAATTGTTAGGGAAGCAACTCCATCAAAGCTATGGAAACACCCTTGGGAGAGTACACTTCAACTTGATAGCCTTACCACTGCTGAATTTGTGGACCCTGTTAAGCAATTTATAATAAAAAAAAAGTGGGTCCCTAGTTCTAAACATAAGTTGGGGGTATGCAACTTTGGGTGTGAGGAGGAAAATAGATAAGCCACTGCTACTTGGGAACCAGGATGAGTCCGAATTGAGCTACAATGTGTTTGGCTAAAGATGGTAAACTTAGTGCTTTCGGGAGGCAACCCGATAGTTTTTCTTTACTTTTTCATTCCTTAGGATAGTTAGAGTAGATTAAGTAGGGTTGAGAGTCTTTCGAGTAGGATTTAGTATAGCTGAGAGCACGATAAAGTGCAACGATCATCACGTGTGTGGGCGACCTGGTCGATCCCCTGCACCATTTTGAGATTGGGAGATGCTAAGAGGATCGACCAGGTTTGCAACCAACACTGAGCTTGGTGCGCCCTGGTCAAGAAACAATGAGAAGTTGTTTAAAATCTGCTCAACCCCGACTCTTCATCTCCCGCATTCTCATTATAGCTTGGGTGAGCATAGTCTCCTTCTTCTCACAATTGCTACTAGAGCAAACTGTGGTCCTATTGCATTCCCTTGCAATGTCCTCTCCTTCTGATTCATCTCAGCATCCTCCAACGCATCATCTCAGACCATTGCCAAGAGGTGACGGCTTCGAGTTGTGCCATGGCGGGGGTCTTCATCGCGGGGTCGGTGGGGTTCTGAGTCACAGAAGGAGGTTATGCACATTGTTCGAGTACCTCGCAAGCATCTGCGGCTGATACCGCGATGAGGGTCAGCCCTGCGACCAAGGGGCTCACCGCGCTTAGTAACACCATCATTCGTGGACCAGACTACCATCGACCTTCATGAGGTCTGGTTTCCCCACCCCCTTCCATTCCACCACTTCCAACTGACCATGACATATATCCCCTCGTCAGATATTCTCAATCCTCCCATCAGTGCACCTCTGGTTCCCATGCCTGACCCACAACTATGGTCGTACCCTTTTTAATCATATCAGCCCCTACCGCAAAGTACCATACCCGATTAGGCGCAGCCACTTTAGGCTCTCCAATCACGTCTGACTCAAACCCCACTTTCCCCTAAATGGCTTCGGTATCTGCAAGAAATGGCACCATCTCGTGCAGCAGCATTAGCCCACCCATTTCTATTTTCGTCTAACTCACATTCTGATTCCAAGTCTGTCTAGAATTAACATTATTGTATCCTTTATTTTTGGGTCTTGTTATGCCTCTGTGACATTGGGTTGTTTTCTTTCTTTTTCTTGTTCTGGTTCACCATGTTTTGTAACAATCTCAATATTTGTAATATGGCTTTCTACATTGTATTGATGGAATCTTAATGGAAAACTTTCATGGTGCTTTTGGTTACTACGTGTATTTTGTGCTGCAGTATATTTGCATGCATGTTATTCTGGTTAGTATTTTTCATAGGTACACTGTTGGTTTTTACTAGCACCATGCACTATACTATCCCTTGCCCAGGTTCTATTGTCCTTTCAACAACTTCAGTGAGGACACTGAAGCTCTAAGTTGGGGGTAGGTGGTAATACTCTACATGGCACATTCATGCACACAAAGGACACAATTTTTAGACATTCAAAAATTTTCTTAGTAAACAGTATGTGCTTTATAACATAATAACAACTAGTTTACCCTTTTTACATACACCTATATAACTCAGACATTACATGCCTAGGCTCATCTATTATATAATTTTATTATGTTCACTAACAATGTAGTGAGCCAATTGTGCAAGGTTTCACATTAAACAACCTAATGAACTGTTATGCCACTCCAGAAGGGTCAATTAGTGGCTCATTTGTGTTAATATTGCTGTTTGAAATCTAGTATTCAATGACACTTCATGAGGCTTAAAAACACACTTACACATGATTTGTAACACTTAGGGTTATTTGAGAGCACTGAGAGAATAACCATGGCTACTATAACACCTTGTGAGGTACTGTTGAGTCATTCATTCATTGCTTGATTTTTTGACGTCAAACTCTGAGTTTATAAAACTCAACTTTACTTTTTTTTTTTTTTTTTTCCGGATACCCCTTGTTAACTAGTCTTTATTCTTGCATTTGGTAGCATAGAGGTGTCATCAAGTGGAGAGATATAAACTTAGATCTTGTAGCTTACTCAAAACATGAAAATTGAGTCACCTTAGAGACAGATGTACTTCATGGACTCCCTTCCAAGCTGAATTTCTCATTGGTGGTATTAAGATGATGTGACGACTTGCTTCATTTCCACATTTTTTTTTTCAAAATATAATAAAATCAATATCACAAAACTCAACTCGGCAGATCATAATTCGCTTGGACCCGTGGGTATCAAGGATACATCAGAACACATAACGGAAGCCTAAGCAGTAGGAAACATACAATCACAGTATTATAAATACTAAAACATCCACCACATTACCATAAATACTAGAGTCACTAAATCCACTGTATTTCAATATATACATCCCAAAAATAAAATCTAGGGACACTTCCCACAAAATCCAACTGTTCCTACCAAAACTTACCCTTCAAGAAGGCAAACAAACAACACTAGATCAGTGGGGCTTTTCCCGCTCTCCTATCTAGGGCTCATGAAAAGTTTATAAAATTTTGGGGTGAGATACCTCTCAGTAAGGGAAATAAACCAATACCAGTGTGTGGCAACATGAGTATTCCGTGCTATACATATACCATACAAATTATATTCAGTAACTGTTATGTCAAATCTGGGAAAACATATATATCATCAAAATATGGCAGAACATACTACATTTTCATAAACATATTTTATCTCATAATAATAATAACACAAAAACATTCCTAGTAGGTTAGTTGGTTGTTGTCATGTATTACCCCCACATAATTGGGTTGTGTGGCTTAAAGGCATGACCTGACAATGGTTGGCCGACCACTGCCAAGTCAAAAGTACAATCTGTAAGTCTGATGGGTCTGTCAGACCTAGTCTGTACACTGGGGGTGCTCACACACTTCTTCAAATCACATCGACCATCCAATCTCACACCACTCCGTATAGTAGCGTTAACACAAATATCATGATCATGATGACCATGGACACATAGCAACGGTACCATACAAGTGCTAGCCTAGACCAAGCCAACCAGGTTCTGATACCATATAACATATATTGAAACTGTGATACATGGATATTTCATATCATTAATTTTCAAATCAATCATATCATTTTTGCATATATACGTATATCATGAAAATCATCAGCCTGTATGCTGGTATTACACATTTTACCATAGCTTGACCCGTACGTCGGCAAATCATATCATAGCACAGCCCGTACGCTGGCAAATCACATCCATAGTTCGGCCCGTACGCCAAAAAGTCATATACATAGCTCAGTCCGTACGCTGGCAAATCACATCCATAGCACTACCCATACGCCGGCAAAATATATCAATAGCTCAGCCCGTACGCTGACAAATCATACACATAACACGGCCCGTATGCCAACAAAACATATAAAAATCTCGGCCTGTACACCGGTTTTTCCATTATAAAAATTCGTATCATTAACACATTCCCAGAAAATAGTATTTCATAACAATTTTTACTCATGCCACACTAACAGGTTTTCCGCATATTTAACATACCATCATTTACAACAGTATTTTTCTAAATATAAATCATATATAAATATATTTATTTTCCTGAAATCAAATGCTATATCAATATACATATCTTTCATAAAATACTAGCTTAGTTTATCCCCTTACCTGATTCCTGAAAAGCCCCTAAGAAAATATGTCCCGCACCCGTAAGGTTCCCTATTCAACACCCTGAAAACAACATTCTCTAGAACTAAAGTTCAGTATTTCTACGTGTATAATACTTGCTACAACTACTAAATAACCAAATACTTAGTAGAAAGTCTTACCCTGGATTTGGGATGGTTTCCAACTCAGCCCCAGCAATGATCCGCTCTGGCAGACTTGTAGAAAACTTTCCCAGGAGCATCGTGGTGGCTTTAGATTGTCGAACCGGTGGAAATTCGGCCCAAAATCTTAGTGAGAAGGAGGAGAAATCGTATGAGGAGAGAGAGAGAGAGAGAGAGAGATTCGGTGTAGGAAAATGAATGAAAATTCTCATTTAACCCTTTTTATACTGTGGGATTTGTCGACGAGTCACGTCACCTCATCGACGTATCTTATAGAAAGTTCGTCAACAAACTTCAACCCTCGTCGACAAATTTCAGGTTTCCACAAATTCTCTCTCGGTTATCTTCTCGTCAATGAATCCTGTCCTCATCGATGAGCTCCTCCTATACCCTCGTCGACGAGTCCCCTATGTTCGTCGATGAGGAGCTGAAAAATTCCTCAGAATTATGCCATCCAAAATGCAATGTCGTCAACAAACACGAAGGGTTCATCGACAAAGTCAACTGCCTCATTCTGTTCCTGTTTCCATTTCCCTTTATTTTATTATTTAAATACCATTATTCTTTGGGTCGTTACAGATGACCAAGGGTATAATGATTGTCCTAATTTACCAATAAATGAAAGCCAAAGAAAAGAATGAGCAGAAGATTTAAAAAAAAAAAACTAGCTCCAAAAGCAAGCAAAATGGAAAACTAAGGACACGACACCATGTTCTTACAAATATCAAGAATCTTCAAGCTGACCAATGCATCTGTGGTGTTTATGTCGAGACTGTGAAGGGATCAATCTATGATGGTCTTGATTGGGTATGGCGAGTAAGTGAGAAGATGCTAAGGTGAAGGACCCAACACCTTGCAAATAGGCCGGATCCCATCCTTATAAGGGTAGTCCATTTCATGCTTAACATTAGTTCTTCAAAATATGTGGGATATTTGATCATGACATTCTTCCTCACATATGAGAGTGAACCCCTTTTCTTGAGTGTTTTTCCGTTCTAAGGGCTACCAGTGAGATTGAGTCAAGACAACTGTTCTGTAGGTGTCAAAAGGCACCCTGAGTGTGACAAATTATGCACCTTACACAAGCCTTGTGATATAATCTAGCAATGCTAGAAACTACATGGTAATATCAGTGCTGAATTGAAATTGCTGGTTGATCCCCTGAGAGTTGTATCTTTAGTATAATAGTTGTGCAGTGTTGAGACTTGCATGAATAAATTGCTGCGAAGTGTGTATAATGGAATCATGAATGAACAAGCCTACATGTAACTGGGTCATATTTTTGTATGTGAAATGGTAAAGTTCTTGTTACATACAAATATTTTCTAATATTCACTGAGCACGTGTTTGTAGAAATCACCCCAGAAAACCCTCACGAGACTAAAACTCGTCCACTAGGATCAACTTAGGGGTTTAAAGTCTTGTTGTATACGGTAAATGCAATACTGAGCAGGTGTTTATAGAAATCACCCTGGAAACCCTCACGAGACTAGAACTCGTCCACTAGGATCAACCTAGGAGTTTAAAGTCTTGTCGCATAAGGTAAATGCAATCGTATTTCCCACTAAAGAGGATATAGGTAGGATTTTGTAGTTTTCTTAAATTTTGCTTTACTCGAGGACTAGCAAAGTGTAAGTTGGGGGTTGTGATGAGCCCCTGAAATATATGATTTTAGACCCTCCTGTGTTTATCCTAATTTTATTATGTATTTACTAGAGTTATCATTGTTCAGAGTTATGCAAGGTTTGTTTGTCTTTTCAGAAAAAACTGGTTAAAACTATGGAGTTAGGCATTACAAGAATACAAGGAGGATTTGGAGGATTCAAAGCTCGAATTCAGACATTCAGCCAAGCTCCAGAGGCTTCAGATCATAAATGGACAAGAAGATAATGCTCGACCATGTGGCGCGACCAGTGAACCACAGGGGTGACTTAGTCTTCCACTACAAACTCTAAGGTTCAGACTGAGATCAGAATACTACAAGGTTCGACCAAGTGCTCAACCAAGTGATTCATTGGGACGACTACATTGAGATACTGAGATAGAACTGAAATTCAAAAGTACCGAGACTTTTAACGAAGTGGTCGACCAAGAGACCTTCTAGGGCGACTATGTCGAGACACTGAGAATTCCTGAAGACCGAGATACTGCAAGTCTTGACCATCAACTTGATTATCAAGACCCTGAAGCGCAACGAAGTCGAAGACATTGAAAATTCAAATCCCTGACTTCCTGCGAGATCCGACTAGGGTGCGTACAAGAATGATAGAGGAGCGACTTAGTTGACAAAGATGATCTTTTGCGCGAGATTTGTTGTAACCTTTCCTAATTTGTAAAACAAATCTTGTAAACCTTAGAGCCTATAAGCATTCGCTATGAACACAAGCTTTGTGTTCCTCTTTGACCTATTTTAGGTGAGTGACAGACCTAGGAAGTCGTTGAGAACCAAGATAGAATAAGAGTAGAGTAGTTTTGGTTTGTGTATGAAGTGTCCGACGGCCTGTGACAACCGACAACATTCATGCAACAACCGTGTATATTAGGATCTCCTCTTGTACCTCTAGTATTAGTGACAGATGTTTGGAATGATAAAGGGATGATATTTTTACTCATGCTTTCATTTATTGCTTTCAATTTATTTTTGATAGTTAAGGACCCAAGCTTTGGTGAGCCTACCAGAACCCATTGATGCTAAGTATGAGTCTCCTTTGGATGTTGATTTTGATGTTTATGATTTTTTTTTAGGATCCTAGTGGCAAAATTGATCATTTGATTAGGGATGGAAATGTCTATTACTAAATTATCTTCATGTCTATGTTATTTTGAAAAAATTAACTTATGTAATTTTTTTTATTAAAAGTTTTACATATAATATGCTTGGTAATATTTTGTTATCTTTCCTAATTCTTAAATTTTACTTTTCATTTACTAGATCATACAAAATAAACTTGATAAAATGGAGGATGACATGTGTTTGGTGGACAATGGCATGACTCACACAATTCTTCGTGTTAAAAAATATTTCTTGCAATTAACATTAATTGAAATTAATGTTAATACAATATCTGGCTCTACAAATGTAATAGAGGGCTCTAGAATAGTTCACATTATGTTTCCAAATGGGACAAAATTGTATATTGATGATGCGTTGTATTCTAGTAGATTTCGAAGAATTCTATTAAATTTTAAAATACACGTTGCAATGGATATCATGTTGAAACCAAAAATGAAGGAGACATGGAATATCTTTTTATTACATCTATAGTTTCAAACTAAAAGATCATATTAGAAAAATTTTCAAGTTTTTCATCTGGCCTCACAAAAATAAGGATGGTTAAATCAAATTTTATGCACCGAAAGTGCTCCGAACCTAGAAGTTTTATACTTTGGCATGATCGTCTTGGCTATCCTGATTCAACTATGATGCGACAAATCATTGAAAATACACATGAACATCCATTAAAGGATCAGAAAGTTCTTTTACATGGTGATTATTTTTGTACTTCTTGTGCTCAAGGAAAACTACTTGTTAGACTTTCTCCATCTAAATTATCTTTAGAGTCTCCATATTTTCTGCAAAGAATACAAGGAGATATTTGTGGCCCAATCCATCCATCTTACGGACTATTTCGATATTTCATGGTTTTAATTAATGCTTCCACTAGATGGTCACATGCTTTTCTACTTTCAACTCGTAATGTTGCTTTTGTTAAATTTCTTACTCAAATAATAAAGTTAAGATTAAGTTTTTCTGATCATCCCATTCAAACTGTCCGTTTAGATAATGCAGGTGAATTTTCTTCAAAAGCATTTTATGACTATTGCATGTCAATATGAATAAGTGTTGAACATTCTATTGCACACGTTCATACACAAAATGGTTTAGTAGAATCCTTCATTAAGCGTTTACAATTTATTTTTAGACCTATGCTTATGCGATCAAAGCTTCCTTCATTTGCTTGGAGTCATGCTATAGTGCATGCTGCATCTTTGATTAGAATTAGACCAACCGCATATCACAAGTTTTCACCTTCACATCTTATATTTAACCACCAACCAAATATATCTCATCTTAGAATTTTTGGTTGCGCTGTATATGTTCCTACTGTGCCTGCACAACTAAGTAAGATGAGACCACAACGTCGTCTTGGTTTTTATGATGGTTTTGATTCTCCTTCTATCATTAGATATCTTGAACCACTAATAGGTGATCTTTTTAGAGCAAGATTTCTAGATTATCAATTTGATGAATCAGTTTTTCCGTCATTAGGAGAAGGAAAAGGTAAAGGATTAAAAACACAAGAAATTTTTTGGGAAACGCCAACTTTGTCTAATCTTGATACACGCACAAATCAATGTGAACTTGAAGTTCAAAGAATAATTAATTTGTAGAATGCTGCAAATCAATTGCCAGATGTTTTTGCAAACACCAAAAGGGTCACTTAATCACATGTTCTGGCTATAAATATTCTTGTCAGATTGATTGTTCCTGAAGAGCACCCAATGGGAATAGCAGCTAATGAATATAAAGTGCTCCAGAAGCGTGGTAGACCAATTGGTGCAAAGGATACTGTTTCTCGAAAGAAAAAGGAAATGAATAAAAGTGACACTCCAAAAGAGGTAATTAACACTAAAGAAGAGGTTAAAAGAGATATAGATTAACAATCCCATATTTCTATAGAAGCAACACCAGAAGTATTTCCGATACTGGAAAATTATGAGATCTCAATAAAATTTGGAAATATACGGAGAAGAAATGAAGTTGATGTTGACAATGTGTTTGCATATACGATTGCTTCAGAAATTTTTAATGATAATAAGCCTAAGCTTCAAACTGTAGAAGAATGTCGATATCGAAATGATTGGCCAAAATGGAAAGAAACAATACAGGCCGAGCTAGACTCATTAGCCAAACATAAGGTATTTGAACCAGTAGTCCAAACACCTGAGAATGTCAAATCTGTTGGGTATAAATCAGTTTTTGTACGTAAAAGAAATGAAATGAATGAAATTGTGAGATACAAGACGCGTCTTGTAGCATAAGGTTTCTCCTAAAGGCCTGGTATAGATTATAATGAGACATATTCCTCTGTTATGGATGCAATTACTTTCAGATTTCTGATTAGTTTAACGGTTTCTGAAGGACTTGACGTTCGCCTCATGGATGTAGTAACAACTTACTTGTTTGGCTCATTGGATTTAAAATCCCTGAAAGATTTAAAACGCCTGAAGCAAATAATCCAAAACAACGAAAAATGTATTTTGTTAAATTACAAAGATTCTTATATGGATTGAAGCAATTTGGACAAATGTGGTACAATCGTCTAAGTGAATATTTGTTGAAATTTGGATGTGAAAATAATCTTATCTACCTTGTGTTTTCATTAAGAAGATAAATTCTGGATTTACTATAGTCGCAGTTTATATTCATGACATAAACATAGTAGGAATTCTAGAAGAGATCTTAACGATTGTTGACTACTTAATGAAAGAATTTGAGATGAAGGTTCTTGGAAATACAAAATTTTGCATTGGTTTTCAAGTTGAACATTTAACTAGTGGAATTCTCATTCATCAATCATCTTATATAGAAAAAATCTTGAAACAATTTTATATGGATAAATCTTATCCATTAAGCTCCCCGATGGTTGTTTGTTCACTTGATGTGAAAAATGATCTTTTTCATCCTCAAGAAGATGATGAAGAAATCCTTGGTCCTGAAGTACCCTATCTTAGTGCAATAGGAACACTCTTGTATCTTGCAAATTATACTAGATCGGATATAACTTTTGCGGTAAATTTTCTAGTAAAGTTTAGTTCTACACCAACTTAGAGACATTTGAATGAAGTAAAACATGTTCTTCATTATCTCCACGGCGCATCTGATATGAGTTTGTTTTACGCAAATGGAGTAAATTTTGTGTTGAAATGATATGCTGATGTTAGATATCTTTCTGATCCTCATAAAGTTCGATAACAAACAAACTATATCTTTACATGTGGTGATACTGTTATCTCATGGCGATCTGTAAAGCAAACGATTATCGCTACCTCTTCAAACCATTTAGAAATATTGACAATTCACGAAACAAGTCGTGAATGTATATGGTTAAGAACTATAATCCAAAATATTAAAGGGACAAGTAGATTATCATTGGAGAATGACATACCAACAATATTGTATGAGAATAATGCAACATATATTGCACAAATCAAAGGTGGGTTATATAAAAGGTGATAGAACTAAACATATTTCACCAAAATTCTTTTACACTCATGAACTTCTGAAGAAAGGAGATGTTGGCATTTACTAGATTCGTTCAAGTGACAATCTAGTAGATCTATTCACACAAGCATTACCAACTTCAATTTTCAAGAAACATGTACATAACATTGGAATGCGACAATTTAAGGACATTTCTTAATTGATTGTATTTTTTAGAAGGAAGTATAAATATTGTACTTTTTTTCGTTCATTAAGGTTTTGTCTTACAGAATTTTCCTTAGTGAAAGTTTTAACGAGGTATATTCATAGTGTATAATCATCCAAAAGGAAGTGTTGTAAAACATGTATATTTATGTGAATGACTATCTAGATAATAGGTTACAACCTTCGGTATGCCCACATAATGATTTATTATGTGGTTAACCTTTGGGATGTTAATGTATTTGTCTATATAAAGACATGTTTTATAACAAAATGAGATAATAAGAGGATTAACAACATCTAGTTTCTGAAAAACTAAACTATTGAATTTCTATAATTTCAAAATTTTTCATAAAATACAGGGAAAAGGAAATATTAGTTGCACTAACTCATCATTGCACATAGCACAGAAGGAAGATGGTCTGCTGGAAGAACACGAATGCTTGCACCAGTCTCACTTCGCAATTTCTGAATGAGATCCCCACGTTTCCCTAGGAGACACATCCCACCATATTGTTTGGAACAAGAAGGCGCGCAGTGATAACATTGTTTTCATTTTCATCTTCAAATGTCATTCCACCAAAACGATCTTCCTCAACGATCCTTTCATGAACTTTCAAGAGAGCATCCTGGGCAGCACAATGCGGCTGCATGACATCATCAATTTCTTCTTCATTTTCTGAGCCTAAATCCTCATTAATATTCTGTTTCTGGGAAACCTTTGTAGAAGAACCATAGATGATTATTACTCTTTCATCCGAGCCAGGTACAGAATCAGCAACTGCAATCTTTGATTGAGTTTCCTCTCCCGAGGCTTTAACTAATAACACTAGCAATTTTCTTGAAGGACATAGTACACGATGAACTGTTTCAGCAGCGTGAGAATTACCACCAGACTGGTCACGGCTTATTCCCTTCCATACTACGATAAGCAATCTCTGGGCAAGGACAAAAGCCTGAGAGAAACAAGATGTCATGAAATTATAATACTGGAAGGCCATTGAATAAAAAAGAGAACTGAGGTGTTAGCATATTAATTTCATATAATTTTTTTCCCACACAACAGTGGGGCAACCACTGTAATAGAAACCCATGAATGCAGAATTGGTCTGCATCAAGAGTTGAAACTAGGAGCCACTCACAGACATTTTACAAATATTCCATAGTTACCAGTGCCTAGCACAATTTCTCAACTTCAACTTGGTGAAGTTATGGATTGGAGTAAAAGATAAGCGAATATGACAAAAAATACTTTAATTATATTAATGTACGTCTAGTCTCACATCGTTTCTATGAGTAATTTCAAAGTCAGTATAAGATCTTCTTAACTCTCTCTACTTAATACTTAGATTTTGAGGATGAGTTCTCTAATATGATATCAGAGTTAGGCCTTGGGCTGCTTGACTCTTTTGTGGGTCGGACTTCTCCTTACCTTATTTATCTCTATAGGCTATTCTCGCCTCATTTCTCCCATGAGTTTGAGGGGGAGTATTAATGTGCATCCAGTCTCACATCGTCTCTATGAGTAGTTCCAAAGCCAGTATAAGATCCTCTTAATTCTCTCTACTTAATGCCTAGGTTTTGAGGATGAGTTCTCTAACAAATTACGTTAGTAGATGGACTCATATTCATTCCTAGGCGCAAGCTTAATTATGAATGGTGGATGTTCGAGCAAAGAATGGATTACAAAAATATAGCCCAAAATTTATTGATATTTATCAATTGTTAAAATTGTCGAATAGCGAAGATTATGTTGATGTATGCCTTCTTCTCCCAATTATTCTTCTTTATTTATTTATTTATTTTTTGTTGGCCTCCCCATGAGAAGGGTCACAAAGTATTTGTAGGTTGGAATTAATGTTGGATGATTCCACTAAAACATTAGCCATAAATTTATTTAATGTTGACCAAGTAAATTAATTGTAGACATTTATGTATTATTTAATATCTACATTAAATTTATTTTATTTTGGCTAACAAAATTAGAGTTTTTTTATCAAAATATATTTTATAAAAAATCAAAAAACACAAATATGAAGGAAATGGAGAAAATGTATACAAATGTACTCAACAGACTTTCCAAAATTCGGTTTGAGTTTTAAAATAAATAAATAAATAGAAAACGCCAGTCATTAACTCTTTTCAGCCAGAATTTTAAAAAATATATAATTAAGAACCGACTTTTCAAAAGTCGGTTCTTCACCTGCACCCACACCCCCCCCCCCCCCAAAAAATAAAATAAAATCTCAAAGACCTCGCCTCCCCCTAGCCCAACACACACAATCAATTATTTTAAAAAATTTAAATAATAATAAAATATAAATTAATTTTCAAATTTTAAATTTTAAATAAAAATTTGTAAATAAAATATATATTTTTTCTACCTTTTATTTATTTTTAAAATGAATTAAAAAATGGCTGGGAAATATATATATATATATATATATATTAAAAAAAAAAGAGTTTGATTTGGGAGGGGGAGTGAGGAGGAGGCAGGTGTAGGCTTTGGGTTTTTTATTTTATTTTATTTTTTTCTGGCTGACAAGAATTGACGGCTAATCTTTTTTATTATTATATTTTTAAAGTCTAAATTATCTTTTGAAAAGTGGGTTAAGTTCATTTGTATAATTTTTTCTCATTTCCTTCATATTTATATTTTTTAATTTTTTTTAATATTTTGATAAAAAATTCAACAAAATTAAATATAGATATTTATATCTTCACGAACACTCTGGAATCCTTTTACCTATATTTATTGTAAAAATAAAGTGGCAAGTCCATGTGCTTGCTTTTGAATATTTATTGACACTCAGTCCATCCCTTGTTTATTTTCTATCAACAACATGCATTGTGCGAAAAATATATATTTACATGGTGAAAATTTGATATAATTATTTTCTATTTTGGATTTATAAAATATTTCTCTTGGTATTCCCTCATGGTAACAATATATTTTATTATATAATTAAATATAGCTAATATATTTTATTAATAAAAGTAATGTAACAAAAAAAGATTATTTTATAAAAATAAAAATTGAGAAGGTATATCATTGTGGCGCCCATAAAATTACAATATTCTTAAAACTTTGTGTCACATCTCCCATGATGAGAAAAGGCAACCCCCCAAAATGCCCAAACTTTATCAAACTGTGTCAGCGCCAGTTGAGCAACTTGCTCTCCATCGCTCCACCTCTGACACGACGCGTGCGTACGGCTGCCTGCCTGACGTCACAGTCCTTTCCCTGAATGATAAGGAACGCCTGGCACGTTGCGTCGCTCCCTGCTTTTTCTGTCCTTTTTTTTTTTCATTTTGCAACTTGACGCCGCTGCTGAGTTGTTTCTGGGCGACCTGCATGCGCCACGTGTGGTCCGGAATTGACGTGCACACGTGGCGGACGCCCCATCACTCACATCACCCCTCCTTCGGCTCCACGCCCGATTCCATCCAGATTTTTTTATTTATTTATTTTTGTTGAGTGTTTTGGGGGAGATGAGATTCTCCCAAACGCGCATGCTGTTGCCAACTGTAGCCGCGAGTAATGTCATCTCAGCCGTTAATTCCCTTGACTTTTGCCAATGATTCTGTTGATGATGATGACGGTGACTTGTCACTTGTGACTCAGCTATGCAACGTTTCCGAGGGCAAAGTCTGTTCATTTGACTGAAAAAAAAAAAAAAATTATAAAAGGAAAGAAGTGTGCTGTTGCCATTCTACAAAAATATATACATATAATTAGTATTTCACATTTATTTTTTCTTTTATAATTTATATAATGATTAAAATTGTAGAAACCCAATTTTTTATTTTTTCTTTTATAATTTACTTCAATAAAAATAATTAAAAAAAAGGAAGTCTAGTGCACAAATCTCCCACCTATGTGGAGTCCGATAAAGGGATAGGGCATGATAAGTTTATAATTATCTTATATTTTTGTAAGAGGTTGTTTCCACTCTAATAATACTATGTAATATAAAAAATTACCGAATATCCAAATATGCAAAGTAAATTATTTGATTGTGTTAATTGAATAGCCAAATATTCAAATATCCAAATCACTTCCTCACTAGTGATAATTTTGATGGAATGTTTGAAAATATTGATCATACAACTTTTGAGTTCAAAAAGTTAATTCCTCTAAAAATATAAATAAAATTCAATTTATATTTTAATTGAAATTTTTTAAAAATAAATATTAAGAAATAAGAAAATCACACTAACCCTGACAATGATTTATATGTTATGTGGTAATAACATTTGGAGAAAATATTAATAGTAACAATAAAAAGAGAATCTGCCTTACTATATTTAGAGAGAATTCTATGAGTGTATTTCTTCTAGAAGTTTTCAAGTTTCAAATCAAATCTAGTTACATTTTTTGAGTTTTCAGAATATGAAATTACATCCCTTGAGTTTTCGAAAACTCTCAAAAACTCCCTTTCAGATTTAATTATATTGACAAAATGAACTCTCTAGTAGTTGACCATTAGTCAATCCTTAATTTTGCTCGTACTAAAATGATATTCTAAACTAACATGTTTAATAAATTACATGAAAAAATTGACATTTTAATGTCATGAAAACTAAGTGACTCAAAAACCTAATTAATTCTTGAATTCATCCATCTAACTTGTTCAATAACTTTTGATCAACCAATTGACATTGTAGACACGCCATTTTATCCCAGGTTTATATAACATAAATGGGCAAAATTTATTAATGCAATAAAGTGATAAAATATAAGAAAAAAAAATAAAAATATAGGGGAAAATAAATTTTTACATTGAAAAGAAAAAAACAATAAAAAAAGAGGAAAATGCAGCAAAAAATAAAGTGAACCCGCAATTTCAAACCTGTAAGCATAAAAGGAAAATGAAATCACACATGTGAAATTTTACATAAGAAGCATGTGGGTGAAATTATGGCTTAATGAAAACATAAATTTATCAATTCAATTTAATTTTGATTGATCAAATTAGGTGCTAATTGATCAAAATAGAATTGATTGAATTGATCGCCTAAGCTAATAAATAGTGGGCTTCTGAAGGTGAGAGGGTTAAACAAACACTAGCATTGGAATATAGAGACCGAGATTGAGACACACAAAGAGAATAAAAAAAAAATTGCTTATTGAAAAATTGAGAGAGAATTGATGAGAGGTTGAGTGATTAAAATTGAGGAAGTGAAAGGAAATTGAGCATTTAGAGGCTTGAATTGCAGAAAAGTTGAAGAATAGAGAAGTTTGAACAAAGAGAAAGTGCAACTTACAGATTGAAGAATTTAGAGACAAAGGAATAAAAAGGGTTAGTGCTCATTTTTCTTAATTAGTTTGGTTTAAAATTCTGGTTTGGTTTGATTTTTTTTGAAATGGTTAAAATTATAAATAAAATTCTAGGTAGAGTTCAATAGCAGACTTAGGATTTTGACCTAGATTCGAAAGCTAAAAGATCAAAACCTGATTTGGGTCCAATAACCCGAAAAAGAATACTCGACCCAAAAACTTGAGTCAACTTGGACCTATGCCCATTGACCTAAACCCATTTAATTAGGTTCAAACCCAAAGCCCAATTGTCCTGCAGCCTAATCTTAAATCCAAACCCATCAACCCATGCTTCGGGACCAATTCAACCATAGCCCAAATCCAAACCAATTAACCCAACCTACCAAGTCTTAACCTAACCTACCTAGCTAGAACCTAACTTGAGTTAGAACCTGATAGGAATGGTGTATCCCCAAAAGGGGGGTGAATTGAGATTTAAAAACTTCTTAGGTTAAATTCAAATCACAAATAATATTTTACAACCTAGGGTCTTTCTAAACAATCGCAATAACCACAAATATTTAACTGAGCATATATTTAAACAATTAAAGCAATCTCAGTATTTCCCAATCATTCACAATAGTTAAAATATAAGCAAATAAATGTGAAAAATTAAATCGTGTAGGGAAAGAGAGAACGACACAATATTTGTTATTGGGGTTCGGCCAATCCTGCCTACATCCCCGCCTTAAGCCAGTAGCTCAAGGATTCACTAAATGCTCACTTTAACTGTGCGGAGTGACGCCACTTACACTCTCCTTAAGGGGCGAAGACTCCCCAACTCAATTATGAGGCTAAGCCACAAACAATTTTCCTTATGAGGTGGAGACCACTCAACTCAATTAACAGGCTGAGACAAATTGTGCACACTGTGCAAATCCTAGCTCACCTAACCGGGTTCGAGCAAACACGGGACTCTTCATAGGGCGAGTCTCCCTCTTCAGGCCATGCCTAGTATACAACAGATAATATTTTTGTATGAATAAAGTGCTTCTACAAAAGCAGAGGAGTACAAATTGAAGCTCTAATGCACTCACACAAGATATGAATTTAAGCTCAAGTGAGTATGTGTATTTTCTCATAATAATTTTGTAATCTTTGAAGGAAGATAAATATATGATGAATACTCAAAGATTTTACCCTAATAAAATTTTCTCCCAAAACCTATTTTTCAAAGAATAATAGGAGAACCTAGGGTTTTTGCTTTCAAATAATGTTTGCACAAATATATGTACACGATCTTTGATAAAAATAAGTGCACAATAAAACCTCCAAAGATCTTAAATCCCAAATGCTTTCTTCAAAAATAATGTTAAAAAAAACTAGGATTTTTGGCTTAATAATATTTTGTCAATAAATATAAGTGAGCTTGTGAAATATTTATCAAAGAAAAACTATGTGGAGAACCTTTAATCTTACTCTCAAAGATGGTTTTCAAGAGAGTAAAAGATTCTTAATATATGCCCAAATGAATACTCTCTTAAAATTTATTTTTAATATGATAAGTGTAGGAGAGTATACAAGAATAAAACTCAAAAATATTTTCAGAGGATTTTCAATCTAATCATTAGTTAAAAAATGAGTTATGAAGGGGTAATTATAGAGTCTAGGAAAAATATGACAGTTAGAGACACGCTCGACATTTTTAGAAATGTTTAATTGAAAAATAATGACTTTTAGCGCTGGAAAATCAAGCTAATCTCAAGAGCTTCAGTCGACTGAGCAAGCTGCCAGTCGATTGAGCAAGGGCGATTTCAAAACGTTCGACACTCGGTCGGCTATCGCATTAGTACAGTCGGCTGAGCATCAAAGGTCGGTCAACTAAGCACATTTTACACTTACTTCATCGATCGACTAAGCACTTAAATATGGCCAGATAAAGAACTTGAGTTGACTGAGCAAAGTGTCAGTTGATTGGCCTTAAAGTAATTTCAAATTTTCTTGCCCATCGGTCAACTGAGAAAGGTTTAGTACAAAACCGGTCAGTCGACTGATGGTTGGTCGACTGAGCTAAATAAGTCACTTATGGGTCGGTCAACCGAGGTCTGTGTAAAAGTGATTTTTAGCCTGAGTTTGATTTTAAAATAATTTTTAAAGCCTAAGTGTGAGTTTAATCTTTTATGCAAAAGGCTTTCTATGAAAGTGTTGGTCCCTAAGGTCTGTCTATGATCGTCTGAGCTTTTCATTCACATCATGTACGACATGCAATTATTACAGACAAATATAAACTAAATGCATTTACAATTCAAATCAAATATGTCTTCTCCTTCTTCTTCTTTACTCTTCTGTATTTATGGAATACGCCAGACTCTGATGGTCTTTAAGTCCCTTGGGCTTCCATTTATCCTCTTCTGTTGGCCTTTTGAGTTAGAACCTTTTTTTGATACTGACAAAGCACATGTTTCGTATGTGTGCATTTAGTATGTGAACATGTATTTAATTCAAACACACACATAAGGGAAAGTGGAAGTCACAAGGAACTTCAAGCTTGTCATCATTCTGACGCTTTCCATGGAGTCTTGAAGAGTAAAAGGAAGATGAAGACATTTGTTTTTAATTTGTAATGCATTAAAGTTTTAATTATTTGGTCTTTAATAATATATGCATCTGCATGATATGTTTAATAAGCTCAATGACCATAGATTGACCTTAAGTCCCTATAAACACTTCATGGAAAATCCCTTATAAACTCAAAAGTAATACCTATGTAAACAGGGGTGTCTTTCTAATAAAAAATTAGGACATAACTTAACTTTGAAAGGGCTTCGGCCGACTGAACATAGGGCGTTAAAAATACATTAGTCGACCGAACTAGTAAAATGTCAATACTTTGACTTGGCTCGGTCGACCAATCCAAATTTGAACTAAAATTCCACGATCGACCAAACCTTAAATGCTGACACTTTTTACCAGTCCTGACCGCCCGAACTTATAGTTCAAAATCACCCCGAGCGACCGAATTGTGAGGTTTGGCAAACCAAACCACTCACTAGGTGACCGAAAGCACAAACGATTGGGAAATCACCTTGGCTTCAGCCAACTGGTTCTCCCCACAATCACCTAAACCCAAAAATAGCTTTGTGTCTATTCGGGTGACCAACCCTAAGGATCGGGTGACCGAAACTCTTGGGTTGTCATGCTTTTACCGTAGTAATTAGGATTAAAATTTAATTAAACTTTTTGAAGATTCCCAATATGTCCCCAACAGTCATAATTTCCTCAAAAACTATAAATACCCTCTCATTTTCTTTGATTAGCGACTTTGATTAACCATTTTTTTTCTCTCAAATTTTTCCGTTATCAAAGTTCCCCCAAACAATGTTTTAATGAAAAATTTCTTTCTTTAGGGAAAATTTTTATATTTTCTCCACAATCTCTTTCACTCATCGTTTATTAAAAAATATTTTATTGAAAGAGAGTATTTCATTTTGGGAATTTAACATTTAAAGCACTTACTCTCATGTATTCTTTATTGGTTTAAAATCATTTTCTTTAAGAGTAAGCTTCTTGATTCTCCCATATATTTTTGTTGATAAATATTATTGGGAGAAAATTTTTATGGGTTATCTTTGAAAGGCTTGAGCACATTCTTTTCATTCATATTTCCTTGTGCTTGGGAAAGCCTTGTTGCATTGGTTCTTTCATTGTTAAATCTTCATTTTGCAAGAAACTATTTGAAAGCAAAAACCCTAGGTTCTCCGATTATTCTTTGAAAACTATTTTTGGGAGAATATTTTTATTAGGGTCCAAATCTTTGAAGTATTTATTATTTACATTTCTCTTCAAAGATTGAAAATATCATTTTGAGAAAAACACCCTTACTCTACTGAGCTTAAACTTCATATCATAAGAGAGTGCATTATAGAGCTTTCATGTTGTACAACTCAGTTTAGTTGTAGAAGCATTTTTATATGTACAAAAATATTTTTTTAATTTACCAGTTGGGTTCAACTCGTAAATTGAACTAGGGAGTCACAGTCCTGTAAGTGAGACTGGTTGGGTTCAGCTCGTAAATTGAATTGGGGAGTCTCTGCCCCGTAAGGGAGACAAGTTGGGTTTAGCCTTATAATTGAGCTGGGGTTTACGTCGCCTCGTAAGGAGAGGTAGTATCAACTTCTACTACACCCGTTTAAGTAAGCAGGGTTAGTAGAATCATTGGGGGGTATGCCCAAGGCGGGGACGTAGGCAGTTTTGGCCGAACCTCGTTAACAAATCTCTGTGTCTTTTTCTCTCTCTATCTTATTTAAATTCCTACACTTTACTTTCTGTACATGTATGCCTATTCATATTTACTGTCATAACTATTTGCATACACCTATATAATTTGAATAAGATACTGCAAACGTGTGTGCTTATTTTCACTGCTTAAATTATTTTACACACACACTTGTACTTTTGAACGAGATATAATATGTGGTGATTCGATAGATAGTTTAAATTAGCCAAAAAGTTTTAAAACTTAATTCACCCCCTCCCCCTCTTGGGATCACACCAATTCCAATTAGTATCAGAGCAAGGTTGCAATAAGCTTAACCTCTATTTGCATAATGATTGCAACGACTCATTTTTCGGTGTATCCTTGTTTTGAGGGTCAGCCCTTTGCAAAGCCTCCACTATTTTCATTGAGTAGATTTTACTGTTTAAATATTGAAAATGATTTTTGTAGAATCAAATGAATTGAGGTTTTGGAAAGTGTTCATCGAAGTTAATCATATCCCATAGAAAAATGTTTTTAAAATGCATAGTTTCCCAATATTTGAAAATGATTTGTGCATGACATGATTTAATGCATATCATATGAGTGCCATGCATATTTCATATTGTGTCTTAGTTACTAATGGTTTTTATAAGATCATGTTTAGTACTAGTACTAAGGAGATTTGGGAACATTAAGAATTTTGGAAAAACCAAGAGAGAGAGGAACATTGCCTTGAGCTCTAACGACTAAGAAGGAGTAAATTGATATGGTATATCTTCCTCCTTCTACCTTGTAGCTGATTCATATATTGATTCATGTGCTTTATTTTGTATCAATCTTATTTGTGAATCATATGTTGAATCTAGTGTTGAATTTATGTCATGATTTGTATGATATATATTATGTTAAATCATTGTATGAATCATGATATTTTTTTAATTGCATATCTTATGAGGTTCGTTTCATAGAAATTTTCATATACTCATAAGATCTTAGAAATTGTTGTAAATAGGGTTAGAATACTTTAAATGCCTAAATAGTGTATAATGCTTAAAATTTTAAACCTTAATATACATTATTGTCATACTGAGTACCCTAAGAAAATCCAGCTAATACATGAGTCTTTTTGATATATCCAATCTAAACTTAATATATTTATATATCATTATGATTGGATATTACATGATAATATTGACTATAACATCCTTATGTAAAACTATCAATTCTTAAATCAAATCTCATAAGCATGTTTAAATAAAATCCCATTCAAATGGACAAATTGATTTTAAACATCATTATATTCTTAATGCTATATATTTGTCTAAATTTAAAAATCTTAAATAATAGCATATTTTTTTCCATCACACAGATTGAGGTTTAGGATTTTTATCATAGTATTATATATATCATATAACCCTAAACTTATCATGGAGCTTAAAAGATTAATCATTTTCAAATGCATCTGTAGTATATCCCTTGTTAGATTTTATAGATTAGAGCTGAACATAAAATGATGAAAATTAAGAGCATAAGATAAAAATGCTTAGGTTGTTTAATTGAGGGAGAGTTCTTTAAAATTCATCCAGTGAATATATTTAATCTGAAGCTGAATGCTATTATCCATCATTGCTAAATGATTATATTATGAATGGATAATTTTTTTTTAAATTACTTTGAGCTGAATGCCACTATCCATTACTCGCAAAATGATCACATCTTTTGATGGACAGTTTGTATTTGATTTGAACTGTTACCTGAACTACTGGATATGCATGCTTGTATTAAATGCCTCCTACATGGCTGATGCAGTGATGTGAATTGCATGCTGGTAGTTATTATAGGTTCTTGCATGCTCAATCTAAATTGTATTTGCATGATGCAGATTATTTTAAACTGCTTGCTTGAATCTATCTGGTTTCAAGTACATGGTTAAAATGCGAAAATGTTCAATTTATAGACGAGATGGTGCCGAAATTTTGGTAGAACTTTTCCTAAGAATAAAACTATGTATTAAGATAACAATCAAATGCATGCTACGATATTTTTGAAAGTATGAGTGAATCATAGAAGAATATTAATTTTTTATCCTTAGTAGAAGATGCATGTACATGAACATATATGGAAGACTGCACTGGTCACATGATAAAATGCTTTAATAGATAACTAGTGTAGTTGCGTTAAAAGGAGTGCTTATACTGTCTAGTATACTTAGTGAAATTAATTTTTGATTAGTATAAGCAACACATTTCCCTTCCTAGGATACACAGTAATTGAATAGGTTAGTACATGTAAAATCCATACTGCTAGATATTATGAAAACAAGTACACATTTTTTGTGTATTAGGATGAACTTAGTTCATGGACACCATTTGGTCCAACACTTTGGGTTATGCACTCTCATTCGGGACCTAAATGGTAAAGCATTATCCTTGAAATTAAACGTCACATGTTCTGATGATGATCCATAAACTAGGGGAATTGCATGACTTAGGGGGAGTTTTTCATTTCACACACACACTGTGTATTTTGAGTTGTGTCATTCTTATATTGAACCCCTATTGCATTATCTTGAGTATAGCTTTGATTGGCTATCGTGCATCAAATTGAAATGCAATATGTCATGCTTGTGTGCTGAATGACTAGTATATATTGTATGTTGAATTCATGTGAAAGGATGAACATATAATGATGTTCTAAATGTATTTCATCCTTGAGCTAAAATTCGAATATGCGTGCATGCAAATATACAGGGAAGCTTAAGCCCAAATCTCAGGATAAATTAGTAAGAGCTTAATGCCTATAGTCTCTTGTATACGAAGTTTTTTCATGAAGGATGAACATATGTTGGATGTGTTTAAATAAAATTCATCCTTGTTCGTAAATGCATTTTTGTGTGCTTGAGAGTATACCGGAGAGTTTAAGCCCCATTTTTAAGAAAAAGGCTTAAAATCACCTGCCTCATGAACTCACACTATTATTGTTTCTACTTTTCGACTCCAAAGCTTTTTTGGGTACCATGAACATCATATCCTTCGCCTATTGAATCAACATTTGATATGGATTGTTCTTGGGGCATATGAACACCACACATGACATAGTGTTTGATTTTTAGTGCATGTGTGTTCTAGGAAAGATTTTACTGGTGGAACATAAATCGTTTAAAGCATATTTAGTAAAATCTGTTAGGAATGAAAGAATAGTACTTATTCTTTTTGAACTCTCAATGAACTTTCATAATCAGCATCAATATAAGTAGTTAAAGAATCTAAGCACTTAGTCAAATTGATAGGGGTAGCATCTGGAAATAGATTCCCATCTTGTTATGCTCACCAACATTTTAGGCTCAGATGTGTTTTTAAATTTTCTATGACTTGTATGTAATAATTTTATTGAAAAATTTTAATATACTACCTAGCCAAAAGTTCTTTGATCTTGCCATATGATCATTTTTTTTAAAAATTTATTTAATATTTGGATCTATATGGTTGTTGTTGTTGTTTTTTTTTTTCCTGGTACTTTGTGATTTGTACTTAGATGATATACTAGAACAATAATGCTTGCTTGAGTTTTGACTTAAAGTTTCTTTTTCTGCAATCATTGCCCCCAGTGTTTATAAAAGCAGGAATTGAACTATATAGAATATTTTTATATCTTGCTTGTGTGCTTAAATGTTTTCATGATTGTGCTTGTATTGTACTGAAATTTTATGTCATGAAATTATATTGTTTATAAATTTTTTTTAAGGGTGTTGCATAATTGGTTCATTGATCATATATGAAATGCATATGAACTAATTAGATCATTTTTATGCTCAAACCATTTTTTTTTTGTGTCACTTGCTTTTAAATTCTAATCTTTTGTGGGGTCTTATGTTTTACTTAAATTGAAATGGTTTGTGCATATTTCTAATCTGGTCTTGTTCATCATGTCATTTTTATCTTTTAGATAACCAGTTAAATTATTTTGTGTGCTTAATTGCTATGTTTTAAAAGCAGTTCAAAATTTTCTATATCCAAATCTTATACCAAAAAGAGGAGTCTTTTAAGTAAAATCAAATTATTTTGAAATGGGGGAGTTCTCTTAAGCTAAGACTGTTTTTTTAAAAATACTCAAAATGTTTTATGCTAACTTAACCCTTTTTGCTGATTCCAAAAGGGGAAGAATTTTTATGAGCAAAATGTTAATGACCAAAAGGGGAAAGTTTTTAGGGGAAAATTTCTGACCAGTTGTGCTTTAATGCAAAACTTAAATCCATATATTTTAAAATGTCTTCTTTTGTGAATATGCTTGTGCTATATTGTTTACATTTTTAAATTGTGCATATTGTTAAGGGGAGCCTTTTCAGGTTATACCTATTTTGCTCTAGTGTGTTTGTCATCATCAAAAAGGGGGAGATTATTGGCTTTTTGAGCCTGATTACTGTTTTGATGCCGACAAAGCACATATTTCTTATGTGTGTATTTAGTATGTGAACATGTCTTTAATTCAAACACACACATAAGGAGAAGTGGAAGTCAGGAGGAACTTCAGGCTTATCATTATTCTGGCGCTTCCCATGGAGTTTTGAAGAGCAAAAGGAAGACGAAGACATTTGTTTTTAATTTGTAATGCATTTGAGTTTTTATTATTTGGTTTATAATAATACATGCATCTGCATAATATGTTTAATAAACTCAATGACCATAAATTGACTTTAGGTCCCCATAAACACTTCATGGAAAATCCCCTATAAACTCAAAAGTAATACCTATGTGAACGGGAGTGTCTTTCTAATAAAAAATCAGGACATAACTTAACTTTGAAAAGGCTTCGGTCGACTGAACATAGGGCATCAAAAATGCCTCGGTCGACTGAACTGGTAAAAAGTCAATACTTTGACTTGGTTCGGGCGATCGGTCCAAATTTGAATTAAAATTTCATGGTCAAACCGAACCTTGAATGCTGACACTTTTTACCAACTCCGGTCACCTGAACTTATAGTTCAAAATCACCCTGAGCGACCGAATTGTAAGGTTCGGTAAACCGAACCACTCACCAGGAGATCGAAAGCACGAACAATTGGGAAATTGCCTTTGCTTTAACCAACTGGTTCTCCCCATAGTCACCTGAACCCAAAAACAGCTCTGTGTCTATTTGGGCAATTGGCCTAGCGACCGAAACTCTCAGGTTGTTGTGCTTTTACCGTGGTAATTAGGGTTAAAATTTAATTAAACTTTTAAAGATTCCCAATATGTCCTCCATGGTCATAATTTCCTGAAAAATTATAAATACCCTCTCATTTGCTTTGATTAGCAATTTTGATTAACCATTTTTTTCTCTCAAAATTTTCCTTTATCAAAGTTCCCCCAAACAATGTTTTATTGAAAAATTTCTTTCTCTGGGGCAAATTTTTATATTCTCTCCAAAATCTCTTTCACTAATTGTTTATTGAAAAATATTTCATTGAAAGAGAGTATTTTCATTTTGGGCATTTAACATTCAAAGCACTTACTCTCATGTTTTCTTTATTGGTTTAAAATCGTTTTCTTTGAGAGTAAGCTTCTTGATTTTCCCATATATTTTTGTTGAAAAATATTATTGGGAGAAAATTTTATGGGTTATCTTTGAAAGACTTAAGCACATTCTTTTCATTCATATTTCCTTGTGCTTGGAAAAGCCTTGTTGCATTGGTGCTTTCATTGTTAAATCTTCATTTTGCAAAAAAACTATTTGAAAGCAAAAACCCTAGGTTCTCCAGTTATTCTTTGAAAACTATTTTTGGGAGAATATTTTTATTAGGGTCCAAATCTTTGAAGTATTTAATATTCACATTTCTCTTCAAAGATTGAAAATATCATTTTGAGAAAAACACCCTTACTCTACTGAACTTAAACTTCATATCATAAGAGAGTGCATGATAGAGCTTTCATGTTGTATATTTCAACTTAGTTGTAAAAGCATTTTATATGTACAAAAGTTTTTTTTTAATGTACCAGTTGGTTTTAGTTTGTAAATTGAACTAAAGAGTCACAACCCTGTAAGTGAGACCGGTTGGTTTCAGCCCGTAAATTGAACTGGGGAGTTTCCGCCCCGTAAGGAAGAAAAGTTGGGCTCAGCCTTGTAATTGAGTTGAGGTTTACCTCGTGCTGTAAGGAGAGGTTGTAATAGCTTCTAGTCTGCCCGTTTAAGTGAGTAGAGTTAGTGGAATCCTTGGGGGGTATGCCCAAAGCGGGAACGTAGGTAGTTTTGGCCGAACCTCGTTAACAAATCTCTGTGTTTCTCTCTCTCTCTCTCTCTCACACACACACACACACACACACATTTAAATTCATGTACTTTACTTTCTGTACATGTATGCCTGTTCATATTTACTGTCATAACTATTTACATACACCTATATATTTTGAATAAGATACTGCAAACGTGTGTGCTTGTTTTCACTGCTTAAATTATTTTACACACACACTTGTACTTTTGAATGGAATATAATATGTGGTGAGTCGACGCATAGTTTAAATTAGCCAAAAAGTTTTAAAACACAATTCACCCCCCTCTTGGGATCACACTAATTCCAACATCTTTCATGTGTGCATTATGAATTATTAACTTGTTCAAGTACTAGGCACACACATGAGATACGAGTGTTTTGTCAGCATCAAAACGTAGATTGGACTCAAAAAGTTAATAGAACCTAGGTATAACAAATCCTAATCCCTATTTGGTTCATGAGAAAATACAAAGAAACGTAGGAAAATTTAAGGAAACAGAAAAGAAAACACAGGAAAATACAAAAAAAAAAAAAAAATTGGGGAAGGAGAAATACTTATCTCTACAAATTTGTTGTTTGGATATGTGAGTGGTGAGCTTAAAGCTTTCTGCTCCTACTTTTAAATCGAGACCTACAAAAAAAAAAAATCAAAGAAAATAGTTAGAAAAATTTGAGAAGAACACAAAGGAGGAGAGAGAGAGAGAGAGAGAGCAGAGAGAGAGGTTTGCGAGAGAAAATGGAGAGAGAAAGAGAGAAAGGTTTGTGAGAGAGAAGGCATAGAGGAGAGGGAGAGAGAACAGGGAAGAGAAAGGGAGAAAAGAGAGAGAAAATCAGAGAAGAAGAGAAAAGAGAGAGAGAGAGAGGAGAAAAGGGGTTTTTTACACTAAGGTTTTTTTTTTTTTTAAATAAAAAATAAAAAATAGTGGGTCACATGTCGCTGTACAGACAGTGACACATAGACCATCTAGGATCGTACATTCAAGGAATGCCATGGCGTGATTTTGGTCGTCCAATATGTGTTATCTCTCAATGGTCGGATTGCTCTCATGTCAGCGATCTAGCTGTGGCAACGTATGACGTTAGTAGGTTGACGCTAGCATGACGCCACTCACCATGTGGCAAAACGTGATTTGTCCTGGGAGTTTGACACTAATTGGTGCATGCTGACGTCAACTTGCAGCATAAATTTTTTTTTTAAAAAAAGCGAAGGCACGTGTCGCCACCGTTGGCTGACACGTGGTTGCTCTTCTTAACTAGGTTAAACCCGGTTTAGACTAGTTGAACTAGTTTGACTTTTCCAAACTAGTGATTTATCTATTTAATTTTAAAATTTAAATTTTAATTTCAAAATTAGAAAAAGCAGAAAAAATATTTAAAAATAAATAAATAAATTTTTGTTGAGTTATTTTGACTTGGATAATAAAAAATGGGAAAATAAAAATGTCAAAAATAAAAGAAAAAATCTTTAAAAATCATAGAAAATTATAGAAAAATGTTAAAATTTTTTAAAGAAAATTCTATGTTACTTTTGTGTGTGAGCCTCCAAATGATTAAACAAAGGATAAAGAGGTACTTGAAACGTCGCCTATATTTGTTCTTTTGGGGGGGGGGGGGGGAGGATTTGTGATAGACCCAAAAAATTTCGTTCAATTTCTTTGATACCACCTGTAATGACCTAAATATTTCATACATCAGAAGACTTTCATAATAATTACCAGAGTACTAAATTATCCCAATACAACAATAATATCATTTCCAACATCACAATTTACATATCCATAAAAGAGTAGTTTGAATATATCAAAAATATAATTTAATTAAATATCTATTTTAAATAAAACCTTCTATTCCACCCATGCTTCAACTGTGCTACTCTGATTACTGATATCTTCCTCATATTATCTGAAAAATATTTGATAATGATGGGGTGAGACACCTCTCAGTGAGGTAGAATGGATTATTGTCAGTGTGTGGCAACATGAGTTTTGATGTTACATAAATATAAATACAATAATAATATCATTTCTAACATCACAATTTACATATCCTTAAAAGAATAGTCTGAATATATCAAAAACATAATTTAATTAAATATTTATTCTAAATAAAATCTTCTATTCCACCCACGCTTCAACTGTGCTACTCTGATTACTGATATGTTCCTCATGGCATCTGAAAAATATTTGATAATGATGGGGTGAGACACCTCTCAGTAAGGCAAAATGGATTATTGTCAGTGTGTGGTAACATGAGTTCTGATGTTACATAAATATAACTTTTAAATAATTAACTTTAATTGATAATATCACGTAAATCTGTACTCACACCTATATATCTGGAAAGTACATACTTTGTCGTAATAAGTTTCTCTGTATACGTAAATCATTTTATATATATATATATATATATATATAATTTCCTTGAATGAGCAATTATATAATATCATGTAATAACCTCACATGATTAGGTTGTACGACTCGTAAGCGTGACTTAGCAATGGCTGGCCTACCACGCTAAGTCAAACATAACGCATCTGTAGGTACGATTGACCTACCCAACCTGGTCCGGACTCCCAGGGGGGGGGGGTAGTCTACTCTTTTTAAGGCACAATCGTCTATCCATAAACCAACACTCTATCTGAAAACTGTCATATCATGATTCTGTCTGAATACTGTCATACCATGATTCTTTCTGAATACCGTCATATCTTGAATGTGTCTGAATACTGTCATAACATAAATCTGTCTAAAACATATCTTATCATAAATCTGTATAAAATTATACTTTCTACTATATCTTCATAAAATATTCTAACATGCTTATTTATACAGCAAGTATAACCTTACTCATGCCACACAATTTGAGTGATAATTCATAATATAATAATTGTCTGGGAAAAATATTTTTACTGAAAACAAGGGTATGATTACCTTCACCTTTAATTTAATTCCATTATATTTCAAGAAAACCTGATATACTCAAATCTCTACAATTTAATTTAATTTCAAAATATTCCCAAAAATTTGATCTAATCAAATCCCTTCAGTTTAATTTAATTCCAAAATATTCTCAAAAATATAATATAATCAAATCCTTGCAGTTTAATTTAACTCAAACATATTTGTAAAATAAAATCTAAGCATAAATATAATTAATTTCACATACTCAATTTAAATTGGACATATTTTAATTAATATAAATCTAATTAAATTCACGTACTTAAATTTAATCGGAAGTATTTTAAAATGAACTGACATAATCTATTCCTTTTACCTTAGTCTTAGAATGGTACCTATGACGTCCAAATGACAAATCCACTCTGGTTAAAATATTCAGGAGCGGAACTAGGACCTGAATATGATGTTTATTTTTCAATTCGGCTGGGAAATGGAAAGAAATTGAAGTGAGAGAAAGAGAGAGCTTGAGGAGAGAGAGAGAGAGAGAGAGAGAGAGAGCTCCATTCGGTTCTGTTTGGCTTTGAATTTCCAATTTTAATATATTATATTATTAAATTAATAATTCTTATTAATTAATTAATTTACACTTCCATGCATATAATTTTTGGGGTTGTTACAGGATTTATCTAATAAGAGCCACTTTGGAGGTCTTATTAGATATTTCTAATCGTACATTGTTTCACTTTTTTTTTTAAAAAAAATTTAAAATTTATTTACATTTTAAAGAGTTAATTAAAGCCATTAAATTCAATTTAGAGATAATTCATAATTAATTATGTACTGTTCGTCAAACAGGTGTGTAGGGGGTGCTAGCATCTTCCCGTCGCATAATTGAACTCTCGATCCCAATTTTGGTAAATGCAAACTAAGACTACTAGTTCCTTGGCCCTAAGAATAGTCTAGAGACCAATCAACAAGTAGTAATTAGGTGAACTAACCACACTTAGGAAAATAACATGTTAGTGGCAACTCCATTAAACTTATAATATTATTATTATTATTATTATTATTCATCATTCTGGACCCTTCACCGGGACGCTGTGACAAATATCAGTATAAAAAAAATTATTATTATTTAATTTTAAAAAAATATACAAAAAAAATTGAGTAATAAATCATAAAAAATATTTTGTAATTATAGTGTTACAAAATGTTTGTTAGATGTAATTTTCATAAAAATTTAATGACTAAACATATAATAAAATAAAAAAAATAATTCAATATTTCTAGAAATTTGTGTCACTTATCAAACATATGCAGTGTTAAAAAAAAAAACATAAACTAAAATTTTAAAATTCATTCTTTATAAATTAAAGTTATAAAATTGAATGTTAGCTCTTTTATGTGTAAAATGTAAATTCTAAATGGATAAAGAAAATTTAAATTTATTTTAATTGGTTGATCTTTATTCTAATAGCTCACTGATTTTTTTTTCTTCTGATTTTATTCAAGTTACAATACTATTAAATATGATATTCAACTAAACCCAAAAAATGAGCTGCAATTTGACCAAACGTTTGATTTCTGCTAATTTTTTAAAGATATATTTTATTTATTATTTAGTCATTTAATTTGCATAAAATGTATATAACAAATATTTTGGAACAATATAATTATTTAGGTTTTTTCCTAAATTATTAGTGTTATTCATTTTAAATTTTTCTTTTAAAAATTTTAAAATAATAATTTAATTTTATTGTCATGTTTATGTCACTTGGTTGATCCGACACAGTTGCTAAGTATCCAATTTACTTATAAGTTTAATTTTTAAAACATATTGTAACTAACTAATTAATTTTTTAACTTAATTTATTAAAATAAAGTCATTTTCTTAATTTATTTTATTGGAATTTAGTGAAAGGGTATGTTTGTCATTTTGTGAAGGATAAGTTTAATTTTTTTTTACTAAATTTAATGATTGACTAACGGTCAACTAA